>NW_027441914.1:300000-567227 GCF_048569485.1 Anomaloglossus baeobatrachus
TCTGGCATTGACCATTTCACTGACATCAGGAGGACAGTGCAGCAGCCAATCAGTGAGCTCAGCAGCTCTGAGTCTGGCGTTCGGTTTACACTGGCAGAGCTCACTGATTGGGCTGCACTGTCATCGTGACCAGTGAAATGGTCAATACCAGACACTAGCGGCAGAGACTGGCCAGTAGACCCATGGACGGGGAAGGGGGGCACAGCATGGTTTGTATTTTTTTTTTTACACTGAAGTGAACTCTTGGACGAAGATTAAGTGAAAAATCTACTTTAGGGTCTGTGCGCACTGGGAAATTTGCTTTTCTTAAGAAAAATCTGCACCCTTTGGCAGAATTCCGCACCAGAGTCAAAAACGTACCCGGCACCCGCATGCGTTTTTTCCGCGAGTTGAAATTCTGCAGCAAAACGTATAGGAAAAAACATGCAGTGAGCGCACAGCATTTTGATTTTCCCATAGATTTTGCTGGGGAAGGACTGCAGAAAGGTTATGAACAAAAGCTGCACTTTTTTTGCAGCAAAATCTGCGGCAAATCCGCGCCAAATAACCGCAGTGTGCGCACAGAGCTTTAAGGTTGTGATGGGGTCACTATGACTGGTGGCATTGTCCTATGGTTACAGTTCAGTACAGTGTCTGGACAGGAGCACCGTGCAGCAGTGTCAGTAAACTGTGTCAGTGCAGGAGCACCGTGCAGCAGCGTCAGTGTACAGTGTCAGTGCAGGAGCACCGTGCAGCAGCGTCAGTGTACAGTGTCAGTGCAGGAGCACCGTGCAGCAGTGTCAGTGTACAGTGTCAGGGCAGGAGTACCGTGCAGCAGTGTAAGTGTACAGTGTCAGGGCAGGAGCACCGTGCAGCAGTGTCAGTGTAGTGTCAGGGCAAGAGCACCGTGCAGCAGTGTCAGTGTACAGTTTCAGGTCAAGAGCACCGTGCAGCAGTGTAAGTGTACAGTGTCAGTGCAGGAGCACCGTGCAGCAGTGTCAGTGTACAGTGTCAGGGCAGGAGCACCGTGCAGCAGTGTAAATGTACAGTGTCAGGGCAGGAGCACCGTGCAGCAGTGTCAGTGTACAGTGTCAGGGCAGGAGCACCGTGCAGCAGTGTAAATGTACAGTGTCAGGGCAGGAGAACCGTGCGGCAGTGTCAGTGTACAGTGTCAGCGCAGGAGCACCGTGCAGCAGTGCTAGTGTATAGTTTCAGGGCAGGAGCACCGTGCAGCAGTGTCAGTGTACAGTGTCAGGGCAGGAGCACTTGACACTGCCTGGTGCGCCGGGTGCTGATGCCGACCCTGTTCAGAAGTTAGAGTCAGTTCAAAGGTGGTAACTAGCCCCTCCTGAGCTGTATGTGCCCCTCCTGAGCTGTATGGGCCACTTAAAACTGAATGTCCCCTCATGAGCTGTATGTGCCCCCTAGAGCTGTGTATGCCTCCCTGAGCTCTGTGGGCACCTTATAGCTATATGTGCCCCCCACTAAGCTGTATGATCTCCCAGAGCTGTATCCCACCCACCCCAGTAATGTGTTTGCCCTCCAGAGCTGTATGCCCCCAGTAATGTATATGCCCCACAATAACGTGTATGACCCCAGTGCTGTCTGTGCCTTGGTTATATCTCACTGCTACAAAATATATATTTATATATATTGAGGCTTTGACTTCATCATTATTTATAATCATTTAGCCATCGGATTTTGCACATTATATTTGCCTGCTGCTAATTTCCCACTGAGTTGCCGCTTTGCTGCTATATTTATGTTGGGTGCTATATTTATCACCAAAGCCAGAACTCACTGGAGGCAACGCAAGATGAACTCGTATTGGAGAAAGATTTTATTAAATTACCATCAGCAAAAGTATAAACCACATATAAAAGACAAAAACAGATAAGCTGCCGGGCATCGCCTCTTCTTCTGAGCTTCTTGGAGGACAGGTTGCTCCTCTGTCGGCGGCCATGCTTGTTCTCTGAAGTCCAGGAGGCTCCTGAGGGTCGGTCTTCCCGGTCTGCAGCTCCTCTTGATTTGCTGAGAGATCAGAATGCCTTGGAGATATGCCGCCTTCAGTTAATGAAAGAAAAAGAGGAAAAAAAATGTGATTTACTAACAAGAAAGCTAAAAATCGTATATGAAGTATCATGTAACCCTGCAAGCTGCACAAAAAGCACAATAACCTAAGTGTTGTAGTGTGTCGCCCTGGACAAGCCAGGGGCCACAGAGCACAACACCTACACACCCCACACTCCCTGCAGGCACATCAAGGTCAGACACAAAACCCTTGTTGCCTTCCTCCAGGGACGGGGATCCCGGGAGCGGTGACAAGGAGCAGCTTTGTTGTTATTTCTCCCCTCCGTGGGTAGGGGGTTGATTGTCCCGGGGCCCGGTGATGGGGTAGGAGTGGATGGCAGGCGGGTTGCGGGGCCTGGTGAGGTGCAGAGTCGCAGGGGCAGCGCTGTGCCGCACGGCATGGAGGTACTCACTCAGCCCAATGATGATGACACAGTTCACGGTAAAACAAGCGGCTGGATGGACGGGTCCCTCGGACGGCTGCGGTGTTGTTGTTCCTGCAGGTTAGTGATGACTGTCTCTCCCTGCACCTATGTTCTATGTTGATTCCGATGGGTTCCCACCGGTAACCCGCTCCCCGACCTGGATGTGGGCCGCAGGAGCCCCTTTTGCCCGCAGGCGCTGGCCCTGGGAAACGGTTGCCCTTGGCGGTGGCGGTGTCTCCCCTTCACGGTTGGACGGTTGCCTTCTGTCGGGACTTGACTGTTTGGAAACCCGGAGGTCCCCTTCACTAACGGATTCGGCAACTTCACGGCGACTCCTAGCCTTGCCGGGGTCCGAAAAGCCCCTGCCAATGGTGCTAGCTTCTCCTTGTGTACCGGTCTGGTACCACCGGGCCACCGCCCGTCCACGGTCCTTACGGCAAACTCCGATAGGCCACTTCTGCAGTGGTCACCACCGTCTGCCAACCTTGCTGTTCTGTCCGGGCCACACACCCGGACCAACTTCAGGCTCTTTAGCTGTCACTTTACTCTTTCCACTTTCACTGTCAAAACTGAACTCTTTCCTCTCCAAACTCTATCTCTCTACTTCACCTCCTTCCACTTCTTCCTCCAAACTAGACTGCCTGTCTTTCCCGCCTCCAGGACTGTGAACTCCTCTGTGGGCGGAGACCAACCGCCTGGCTCCACCCCCTGGTGTGGACATCAGCCCCTTGAGGAAGGCAACAAGGGTTTTGTGTCTCACCTTGATGTGCCTGCAGGGAGTGTTTGGTGTGTAGGTGTTGTGCTCTGTGGCCCCTGGCTTGTCCAGGGCGACACACTACAACACTTAGGTTATTGTGCTTTTTGTGCAGCTTGCAGGGTTACATGATACTTCATAAACGATTTTTAGCTTTCTTGTTAGTAAATCACATTTTTTTTCCTCTCTTTCTTTCCTTAACTGAAGGTGGCATATCTCCAAGGCATTCTGATCTCTCAGCAAATCAAGAGGAGCTGCAGACCGGGAAGACCAACCCTCAGGAGCCTCCTGGACTTCAGAGAACAAGCATGGCTGCCGACAGAGGAGCAACCTGTCCTCCAAGAAGCTCAGAAGAAGAGGCGATGCCCGGCAGCTTATCTGTTTTTGTCTTTTAAATGTGGTTTATACTTTTGCTGATGGTAATTTAATAAAATCTTTCTACAATACGAGTTCGTCTTGCGTTGCCTCCAGTGAGTTCTGGCTTTGGTGATAAATATAGCACCCAACATAAATATAGCAGCAAAGCGGCAACTCAGTGGGAAAATAGCAGCAGGCAAATATAATGTGCAAAATCCGATGGCTAAATGATTATAAATAATGATGAAGTCAAAGCCTCAATATATATAAATATATATTTTGTAGCAGTGAGATATAACCAAGGCACAGACAGCACTGGGGTCATACACGTTACTCTGGGGCATATACATTACTGGGGGCATACAGCTCTGGAGGGCAAACACATTACTGGGGTGGGTGGGATACAGCTCTGGGAGCTCAGACAGCTTAGTGGGGGGCACATATAGCTATGGGGGGCCCATAGAGCTCAGGGAGGCATACACAGCTCTAGGGGGCACATACAGCTCATGAGGGGACATTCAGTTCTAAGTGGCCCATACAGCTCAGGAGGGTCAAATACAGCTCAGGAGGGGCTAGTTACCACCTTTGAACTGACTCTAACTTCTGAACAGGGTCGGCATCAGCACCCGGCGCACCAGGCAGTGTCAGGTGCTCCTGCCCTGACACTGTACACTGACACTGCTGCACGGTGCTCCTGCCCTGACACTATACACTAGCACTGCTGCACGGTGCTCCTGCGCTGACACTGTACACTGACACTGCTGCACGGTGCTCCTGTCCTGACACTGTACACTGACGCCTGCTGCACGGTGCTCCTGCCCTGACACTGTACACTGACACTGCTGCACGGTGCTCCTGCCCTGACACTGTACACTGCACGGTGCTCCTGCCCTGACACTGTACACTGACACTGCTGCACGGTGCTCCTGCACTGACACTGTACACTTACACTGCTGCATGGTGCTCTTGCCCTGAAACTGTACACTTACAGTGCTGCACGGTGCTCTTGCCCTGACACTACACTGACACTGCTGCACGGTGCTCCTGCCCTGACACTGTACACTTACACTGCTGCACGGTGCTCCTGCCCTGACACTGTACACTGACACTGCTGCACGGTGCTCCTGCACTGACACTGTACACTGACGCTGCTGCACGGTGCTCCTGCACTGACACTGTACACTGACGCTGCTGCACGGTGCTCCTGCACTGACACAGTTCACTGACACTGCTGCACGGTGCTCCTGTCCAGACACTGTACTGAACTGTAACCATAGGACAATGCCACCAGTCATAGTGACCCCATCACAACCTTAAAGCTCTGTGCGCACACTGCGGTTATTTGGCGCGGATTTGCCGCAGATTTTGCTGCAAAAAAAGTGCAGCTTTTGTTCATAACCTTTCTGCAGTCCTTCCCCAGCAAAATCTATGGGAAAATCAAAATGCTGTGCGCTCACTGCATTTTTTTTCCTATACGTTTTGCTGCAGAATTTCAACTCGCGGAAAAAACGCATGCGGGTGCCGGGTACGTTTTTGACTCTGGTGCGGAATTCTGCCAAAGGGTGCAGATTTTTCTTAAGAAAAGCAAATTTCCCAGTGTGCACAGACCCTAAAGTAGATTTTTCACTTAATCTTCGTCCAAGAGTTCACTTCAGTGTAAAAAAAAAATACAAACCCTGCTGTCCCCCCCTTCCCCGTCCATGGGTCTACTGGCCAGTCTCTGCCGCTAGTGTCTGGTATTGACCATTTCACTGGTCACGATGACAGTGCAGCAGCCAATCAGTGAGCTCTGCCAGTGTAAACCGAACGCCCCACTCAGAGCTGCTGAGCTCACAGATTGGCTGCTGCACTGTCCTCGTGATATCAGTGAAATGGTCAATGCCAGACTCATCAGTTGTTTCTCTGTCTATACCTCGCATGTAAATTTTCCCCTTGTACTTTTATCCATGTGTTATTAGACATCATGTGGATGGTGGTCTGTATGGGGCATGGGGGGCACTACAGGAGGGCATGCGATGATTGTGCAGCGCAATAAGTGGGAACAAGATTAGACATTACACAGATCATCACTGTATATTCTGATGTCTGGTTTTCTCATCCGAGTTTTATCCGTGTTTCTCACAGATAGAGCCCCTACCTATGAGAGTCTATGGGGCTGATCACAGATAGAGCCTGTACCTATGAGAGTCTATGGGGCTGATCACAGATAGAGCCCATACCTATGACAGTCTATGGGGCTGATCACAGATAGAGCTCATACTTATGAGAGTCTATGGGGCTGATCACAGATAGAGCCTGTACTTATGAGAGTCTATGGGGCTGATCACAGATAGGGCCCCTACCTGTGAGAGTCTATGGGGCTGATCACAGATAAAGCCCGTAACTATGAGAGTCTATGGGGCTGATCACAGATAAA
The DNA here is from genome assembly GCF_048569485.1 of Anomaloglossus baeobatrachus. Taxonomy (NCBI): domain Eukaryota; kingdom Metazoa; phylum Chordata; class Amphibia; order Anura; family Aromobatidae; genus Anomaloglossus; species Anomaloglossus baeobatrachus. The sequence continues at coordinate 306,002 of NW_027441914.1, forward strand.
GCCCGTACCTATGAGAGTTTATGGGGTTGATCACAGAGCCCATACCTATGAGAGTCTATGGAGCTGATCACAGATAGAGACTGTACTTATGAGAGTCTATGGGACTGATCACAGATAAGGCCCATACCTATGACAGTCTATGGGGCTGATCACAGATAGAGCTCGTACTTATGAGGGTCTATGGGGCTGATCACAGATAGAGCCTGTACTTATGAGAGTCTATGGGGCTGATCACAGATAGGGCCCCTACCTGTGAGAGTCTATGGGGCTGATCACAGATAAAGCCCGTAACTATGAGAGTCTATGGGGCTGATCACAGATAAAGCCCGTACCTATGAGAGTTTATGGGGTTGATCACAGAGCCCATACCTATGAGAGTCTATGGAGCTGATCACAGATAGAGACTGTACTTATGAGAGTCTATGGGACTGATCACAGATAAGGCCCATACCTATGACAGTCTATGGGGCTGATCACAGATAGAGCTCGTACTTATGAGGGTCTATGGGGCTGATCACAGATAGAGCCTGTACTTATGAGAGTCTAACTGTCAGAGGTACAGGTATCTATCTGTGATCAGTCCCATAGACTCTCATAGGTACGGGCCCTATCTGTGATCAGCCCAATAGACTCTCATAGGTACAGGCTCTATCTGTGATCAGCCCCATAGACTCTCATAAGTACAGGTTCTATCTGTGATCAGCCCCATAGACTCTCATAGGTACAGGCTCTATCTGTGATCAGCCCCATAGACTCTTGTCGCGGGCGGAGGAGGGGAAGCTGCGCTCTCCCACTGCTCGGGTCCGGCTGCTGCTGCTGCTCGGTGGTGGCTCGAGCGCTGGGCCGGATCCCGGGGTCTCGAGCGGCGTTCCTCGCTGCTGTTGCTTGGATAGCATTTGTATCTATTGTGAACAGCTTATCAATGGTGGCAAATCGGGGCAGCTTAACCTCTTGCTCTCCGCAATTCAACACTCTCACGCGCACTCTTCTCTTCCGTATTAATGAATAAAACTGTGATATAAATAGTATATAGATACCCCACAAATGCAGATAAAGGTAGGTTATGGGAAAAGGGAGAAGAGGGAAACAGGAAAATAGTGTAATAAAGTATACCTTCCAGGGGGGAGAGGAAATGGCAGCACAGCCAGTGGAGGTGAAGCAAGGGGAAGCCTGCAACTAAATTGTTGAGAGCGTTATCACATGGTGACTGAGCCTGATTGTAACGGGAGTATAGAGGTGCCGATCCTGTCTTACCTGCGTTGGTGTAGAAGTGGGTTTCCAGTGGTGGAGTCAGCTGGGTGCAGTGGTGGTTGTGGGTTCTTTTATGTGCGACCGTAGTAATAGCTGTGCCCACGCCCACTTCCTGTATGGGAGTGGAATGCAGTGAGGCTAATGGAACGCACGTCTGCGCCTGCGCATTTGTGAAGAAGGGGAGGGAGAGGGGGGAGGCTGTAATTGGCCTCCTCAACCCCGTGTGGGTCCTTCACCTCGGCCCAAACCCTGTGTGGTCAGGGCACCCTTCCTTGTAACTGCGCACAAGGAATACCACACACCTTACTATGCTGGCAGCAGAGCTCAATGCCATCATGCGGTCAAATGTTTACTTTGAAATGCATGGGAAATGTGAGTCACACTGCTGAGAAGTTGTGGACGGTTAGCTCTGGAGACCAAGTTTCATCAATGGTTGTCTCCACTCAACCAGCAGCCAGTGAAGGCCGGGTGTGACAATGATGCAAACATGGGTGCGGCCCTTCGCCGTGACAATGTGACACACGTGCCTTGTGTGGCTCACGTGTTGAACCTGGTTGTCCAGCAATTTTTAAAGCACTATCCTGGCCTACATGGCCTTCTGCAGAGGGCACGGTGTAACGCCTTCCTTAATCCACACACTCAGATGGGCTGTAAAGGATAGGCTAGAGGGAAGCCACTCACCAAGCAGGACCTCCAGAACCCTGAAACCCTTTAACCCCTATACAGGGATTAGGAATTACACAGGGCCCAAGGTGATCAATACCTGTGGAAGGCTGCAGTTCCAGAGAATAGTAGTCAGGCAGGGACAAAACATTAATTGAGGAACAGGAACAGAATGGGACGGCCAGGACTTAATCAGAAAACAAGCAGAGGTGAAATGCGGATCGGCCAACAAGGTACATAAACAGCAAGCAGGAAAAGTAGTCAGGTAACAAGCACACAAAATCATAAAACTGAACTGGGGGTAAAAGTAACCAGAGGTTCATAGCTATGTCTGGCAGTGGTCTGCAGACAGGATGGGCATGAAAAGGGTGTGGTGTCTTCCCATTGGTTGTAGCTGAATGATGGTGAGCTGTAATCAAGTGCAGCATTGGGCCGTGCACATTTTTTCTCCCGGTTCTTTTCCGTGTTCACACTATATGTGGTTCCACTATGTATGGAGTTCCATTATTTCTTGTTTTTTATTTGTCATGTCTGATCAACTGGTTACATTATGTCTGATTACCTTGTCTAACCTTTTTTTCTTCCTTTTCTTTACTCTCCAGGTTCCCATAGTCACGTGAAATATCCCTGCTGCACTTGATTATGGCTCACTATTCACTATAGGATGTCTTCAAATTGGTTTCAAATTGCATTTGGCGCATGGTGACGATTATCTCGAGAGTGCAAAGCACACTGGCCACCGGTGATGAAAAGTGTGTGCAAACTCATGTATGTCAGAGGAACGGGGCAAAGCTCAATGTTTTGTTGAGTCCCTTTGGGACCAGCGTGTCCAGGCGGTGAATCCAACGTGCCTCACATTGGGCAAGCATTTTTTTAAGGTTACCACCCCTGGACCCGCTGCTCACCATGTCAATGCCCCGCACCTCCATCAGTGCAGAGTTACAATTATGGTAGATCTTAAAGTGTCGAGGCAGCGTTTTAAGTAATGTATTGTCTGTAATAGATTTAGCTGCCTCGATGTCATGGAAATGTTTCCTGACCCTAATGCGGAGCTCACGGGAAGTGAGCCCCACATAGATCAGGGAGCATGGGCACACAGCAAAGTACACCACGTGTGTGGAGACGCACGTGATGTATTTTCTGATTTGAAATGTCTGAGCTCCATCAGACGAGAAGAATGTCATACTACGAACCACGTTTCTACAGGCCAAGCAGTGGCCACACTTATAACAGCCCACAGTCGGGCCTCTGGTACCAAATGGATTACGGGCAGGGGGGACATAGTGGCTTGCCACCAGGATGTCTCGCAAATTCTTGGCCCGACATGCTGCAACCAGCGGAGTCTGTGGGAGGAAGTCCGAGAGCACGGGATCCGAGAGAAGCACCGGCCAGTGCTTGCTCAAAATCCCTCTCACAGTACCCAGAAACTTCTATGAACATGCCTGAGAACTTGCAAGGCAACCACAAACTTGTGGCCTGTAAATAAATGGTTGTTGCAGCTTCCACCGTTGCCGCCTCCGGAGAGGCAGATTGGAGGAAGGGCCCGCAGTGGAGTAGGCTGGGGCCCAGCCACCACAGGAACCAGTGGCAATCCTCTGGGGGTTTCAGGGGTTCCCCATGGATGTGGGTCAACTGGAAAGGACAGAACCCGCTCGGGCAATTTGTGCAGGACTGGGGTCAAGGGGTGCTGTCTGTTTGCTTAGGGGCAGCATCAGGGCCAGGTTGCTTGGGTGGGAGAGAGCGGAAGCCGCAACCGTTTACCGTAACGTTTAAGTAAGAGTACCTCCCGATGTGGGAAGATGTTATTATACTTGTATGTCTGTTACAGTTTTCTATATTTTTTAATTTCCAGTTGGTGAAAATAAAACCGGTGATGGACGGGCAGCCCGAGAACGGTCTGCATTTTGCTAAGGGGGAATGTGTCGCCCTGGACAAGCCAGGGGCCACAGAGCACAGCACCTACACACCCCACACTCCCTGCAGGCACATCAAGGTCAGACACAAAACCCTTGTTACCTTCCTCCAGGGGCTGATGTCCACACCAGGGGGTGGAGCCAGGCGGTTGGTCTCCGCCCACCGAGGACTTCACAGTCCTGGAGGCGGGAAAGACAGGCAGTCTAGTTTGGAGGAGGAAGTGGAAGGAGGTGAAGTAGAGAGATAGAGTTTGGAGAGGAAAGAGTTCAGTTTTGACAGTGAAAGTGGAAAGAGTAAAGTGACAGCTAAAGAGCCTGAAGTTGGTCCGGGTGTGTGGCCCGGACAGAACAGCAAGGTTGGCAGACAGTGGTGACCACTGCAGGAGTGGCCTATCGGAGTTTGTCATAAAGACCTTGGACGGGCGGTGGCCCGGCGGTACCGGACCGGTACACAAGGAGAAGCTAGCACCATTGGCAGGGGCTTTTCGGACCCCGGCAAGGCTAGGAGTCGCCGTGAAGTTTCCGAATCCGTTAGTGAAGGGGACCTCCGGGTTTCCAAACAGTCAAGTCCCGACAGAAGGCAACCGTCCAACCGTGAAGGGGAGACACCGCCACCGCCAAGGGCAACCGTTTCCCAGGGCCAGCGCCTGCGGGCAAAAGGGGCTCCTGAGGCCCACATCCAGGTCGGGGAGCGGGTTACCGGTGGGAACCCATCGGAATCAACATAGAACATAGGTGCAGGGAGAGACAGTCATCACTAACCTGCAGGAACAACAACACCGCAGCCGTCCGAGGGACCCGTCCATCTAGCCGCTTGTTTTACCGTGAACTGTGTCATCATCATTGGGCTGAGTGAGTACCTCCATGCCGTGCGGCACAGCGCTGCCCCTGCGACTCTGCACCTCACCAGGCCCCGCAACCCGCCTGCCATCCACTCCTACCCCATCACCGGGCCCCGGGACAATCAACCCCCTACCCACGGAGGGGAGAAATAACAACAAAGCTGCTCCTTGTCACCGCTCCCGGGATCCCCGTCCCTGGAGGAAGGCAACAAGGGTTTTGTGTCTGACCTTGATGTGCCTGCAGGGAGTGTGGGGTGTGTAGGTGTTGTGCTCTGTGGCCCCTGGCTTGTCCAGGGCGACACACTACAACACTTAGGTTATTGTGCTTTTTGTGCAGCTTGCAGGGTTACATGATACTTCATATACGATTTTTAGCTTTCTTGTTAATAAATCACATTTTTTTTCCTCTTTTTCTTTCCTTAACTGAAGGCGGCATATCTCCAAGGCATTCTGATCTCTCAGCAAATCAAGAGGAGCTGCAGACCGGGAAGACCGACCCTCAGGAGCCTCCTGGACTTCAGAGAACAAGCATGGCCGCCGACAGAGGAGCAACCTGTCCTCCAAGAAGCTCAGAAGAAGAGGCGATGCCCGGCAGCTTATCTGTTTTTGTCTTTTATATGTGGTTTATACTTTTGCAGATGGTAATTTAATAAAATCTTTCTCCAATACGAGTTCGTCTTGCGTTGCCTCCAGTGAGTTCTGGCTTTACTGTACACTGACACTGCTGCACGGTGCTCCTGCCCTGACACTGTACACTGCACGGTGCTCCTGCCCTGACACTGTACACTGACACTGCTGCACGGTGCTCCTGCACTGACACTGTACACTTACACTGCTGCATGGTGCTCTTGCCCTGAAACTGTACACTTACAGTGCTGCACGGTGCTCTTGCCCTGACACTACACTGACACTGCTGCACGGTGCTCCTGCCCTGACACTGTACACTTACACTGCTGCACGGTGCTCCTGCCCTGACACTGTACACTGACACTGCTGCACGGTGCTCCTGCCCTGACACTGTACACTGACACTGCTGCACGGTGCTCCTGCCCTGACACTATACACTAGCACTGCTGCACGGTGCTCCTGCGCTGACACTGTACACTGACACTGCTGCACGGTGCTCCTGTCCTGACACTGTACACTGACGCCTGCTGCACGGTGCTCCTGCCCTGACACTGTACACTGACACTGCTGCACGGTGCTCCTGCCCTGACACTGTACACTGCACGGTGCTCCTGCCCTGACACTGTACACTGGCACTGCTGCACGGTGCTCCTGCACTGACACTGTACACTTACACTGCTGCATGGTGCTCTTGCCCTGAAACTGTACACTTACAGTGCTGCACGGTGCTCTTGCCCTGACACTACACTGACACTGCTGCACGGTGCTCCTGCCCTGACACTGTACACTTACACTGCTGCACGGTGCTCCTGCCCTGACACTGTACACTGACACTGCTGCACGGTGCTCCTGCACTGACACTGTACACTGACGCTGCTGCACGGTGCTCCTGCACTGACACTGTACACTGACGCTGCTGCACGGTGCTCCTGCACTGACACAGTTCACTGACACTGCTGCACGGTGCTCCTGTCCAGACACTGTACTGAACTGTAACCATAGGACAATGCCACCAGTCATAGTGACCCCATCACAACTTTAAAGCTCTGTGCGCACACTGCGGTTATTTGGCGCGGATTTGCCGCAGATTTTGCTGCAAAAAAAGTGCAGCTTTTGTTCATAACCTTTCTGCAGTCCTTCCCCAGCAAAATCTATGGGAAAATCAAAATGCTGTGCGCTCACTGCATTTTTTTTCCTATACATTTTGCTGCAGAATTTCAACTCGCGGAAAAAACGCATGCGGGTGCCGGGTACGTTTTTGACTCTGGTGCGGAATTCTGCCAAAGGGTGCAGATTTTTCTTAAGAAAAGCAAATTTCCCAGTGTGCACAGACCCTAAAGTAGATTTTTCACTTAATCTTCGTCCAAGAGTTCACTTCAGTGTAAAAAAAAAAATACAAACCCTGCTGTCCCCCCCTTCCCCGTCCATGGGTCTACTGGCCAGTCTCTGCCGCTAGTGTCTGGTATTGACCATTTCACTGGTCACGATGACAGTGCAGCAGCCAATCAGTGAGCTCTGCCAGTGTAAACCGAACGCCCCACTCAGAGCTGCTGAGCTCACAGATTGGCTGCTGCACTGTCCTCGTGATATCAGTGAAATGGTCAATGCCAGACTCATCAGTTGTTTCTCTGTCTATACCTCGCATGTAAATTTACCCGTGTACTTTTATCCATGTGTTATTAGACATCATGTGGATGGTGGTCTGTATGGGGCATGGGGGGCACTACAGGAGGGCATGCGATGATTGTGCAGCGCAATAAGTGGGAACAAGATTAGACATTACACAGATCATCACTGTATATTCTGATGTCTGGTTTTCTCATCCGAGTTTTATCCGTGTTTCTCACAGATAGAGCCCCTACTAGAGTTGAGCGCGGTTCGTGGTTCGTGGTTCTCCAGTTCGCGGCTCGAGTGATTTTGGGGCATGTTCTAGATTGAACTAGAACTCGAGCTTTTTGCAAAAGCTCGATAGTTCTAGAAACGTTCGAGAACGGTTCTAGCAGCCAAAAAACAGCTAAATCCTAGCTTGGTTTCTGCTGTAATAGTGTAAGTCACTCTGTGAATCAAACTATTATCACATTTCAGTGTATAGTGTGCGTGAACAGCGCCTTCAGATCACTGCTGTTTCTATAATGGCGATCGCCATTTTTTTTTTTTTTTTCTTGTCTTCCTTCCCTAAGCGCGCGCGTCTTGTGGGGCGGGCCAGCATGTCAGCCAATCACAGACACACACACACCTAAGTGGACTTTGAGCCAGAGAAGCAACGGCATGTGTGATAGGATCTGCATGTCACATGTCCCTGCATTATAAAACCGGACATTTTCTTCACGAACGCCATTATCTGCCTTCTGCGTCTTTGGTGTCAGACATCAGTGTCGCAGCTCCGTCCTCCTGAGTCCTATAGCCGATACAGCTGTATGCGCTGCATACACAGCGTTAGACAGCTTAGGGAGAGCACATTCTAGCAGTCCTTTTAAGGGCTCAAAGCGGCAGGGTCAGAGAGCCATAGGTGACAGGTCCTGCAAACAGCAACAGCGTCTGTGTAGCCCAGGTCAGGGATTTCCTCCCTGCATTTCACCATTAGGAGGGAATAGAAAGGCAGGCTTCCATTCCTCTACCCAGAGCACCACAATCCTGCCACTGTACCCTCTTGTCCTCTGCACACTCCAACTCATTCTAAGTAAGCCATTATACTAGCAAACACTCAGTGTACCTAGTGGCATCCTATCTGTGGCTATTGGACTTTGCTATAGTCCCACTAGTGCAAAGACATTTGCAGAGCACGTCTGCCTGCATTGCACACTACAACTTTTTTAAACTAAGCAATTTTACTAGCACACACTAAGTGTACCTAGTGGCATCCTATACGTGGCTATTGGACTTTGCTATAGTCCCACTAGTGCCAAGACATTTGCAAAACGCATCTGCCTGCGTTGCACACTCCAACTAATTATAACTAAGCCATTATACTAGCACACACTCAGTGTACCTAGTGGCATCCTATACGTGGCTATTGGACTTTGCTATAGTCCCACTAGTGCCAAGACATTTGCAGAGCGCATCTGCCTGCGTTGCACACTCCAACTAATTATAACTAAGCCATTATACTTGCACACACTAAGTGTTTTTTAGTGGCATCCTATACGTGGCTATTGGACTTTGCTATAGTCCCACTAGTGCCAAGACATTTGCAGAGCGCATCTGCCTGCGTTGCACACTCCAACTAATTCTAACTAAGCCATTATACTAGCACACACTCAGTGTACCTAGTGGCATCCTATACGTGGCTATTGGACTTTGCTATAGTCCCACTAGTGCCAAGACATTTGCAGAGCGCATCTGCCTGCGTTGCACACTCCAACGAATTATAACTAAGCCATTATACTAGCACACACTCAGTGTACCTAGTGGCATCCTATACGTGGCTATTGGACTTTGCTATAGTCCCACTAGTGCCAAGACATTTGCAGCACGTCTGCCTGCGTTGCACACTCCAACGAATTATAACTAAGCCATTATACTACCACACACTCAGTGTACCTAGTGGCATCCTATACGTGGCTATTGGACTTTGCTATAGTCCCACTAGTGCCAAGACATTTGCAGAGCGCATCTGCCTGCGTTGCACACTCCAACTAATTATAACTAAGCCATTATACTAGCACACACTCAGTGTACCTAGTGGCATCCTATACGTGGCTATTGGACTTTGCTATAGTCCCACTAGTGCCAAGACATTTGCAGCACGTCTGCCTGCGTTGCACACTCCAACTAATTATAACTAAGTCATTATACTTGCACACACTAAGTGTTTTTTAGTGGCATCCTATACGTGGCTATTGGACTTTGCTATAGTCCCACTAGTGCCAAGACATTTGCAGCACGTCTGCCTGCGTTGCACACTCCAACTAATTATAACTAAGCCATTATACTAGCACACACTCAGTGTACCTAGTGGCATCCTATACGTGGCTATTGGACTTTGCTATAGTCCCACTAGTGCCAAGACATTTGCAGCACGTCTGCCTGCGTTGCACACTCCAACTAATTATAACTAAGCCATTATACTAGCACACACTCAGTGTACCTAGTGGCATCCTATACGTGGCTATTGGACTTTGCTATAGTCCCACTAGTGCCAAGACATTTGCAGAGCGCATCTGCCTGCGTTGCACACTCCAACTAATTATAACTAAGCCATTATACTAGCAAACACTCAGTGTACCTAGTGGCATCCTATACGTGGCTATTGGACTTTGCTATAGTCCCACTAGTGCCAAGACATTTGCAGAGCGCATCTGCCTGCGTTGCACACTCCAACTAATTATAACTAAGCCATTATACTAGCAAACACTCAGTGTACCTAGTGGCATCCTATACGTGGCTATTGGACTTTGCTATAGTCCCACTAGTGCCAAGACATTTGCAGAGCGCATCTGCCTGCGTTGCACACTCCAACGAATTATAACTAAGCCATTATACTTGCACACACTAAGTGTTTTTTAGTGGCATCCTATACGTGGCTATTGGACTTTGCTATAGTCCCACTAGTGCCAAGACATTTGCAGAGCGCATCTGCCTGCGTTGCACACTCCAACTAATTCTAACTAAGCCATTATACTAGCACACACTCAGTGTACCTAGTGGCATCCTATACGTGGCTATTGGACTTTGCTATAGTCCCACTAGTGCCAAGACATTTGCAGAGCGCATCTGCCTGCGTTGCACACTCCAACGAATTATAACTAAGCCATTATACTAGCACACACTCAGTGTACCTAGTGGCATCCTATACGTGGCTATTGGACTTTGCTATAGTCCCACTAGTGCCAAGACATTTGCAGAGCGCATCTGCCTGCGTTGCACACTCCAACTAATTATAACTAAGCCATTATACTAGCACACACTCAGTGTACCTAGTGGCATCCTATACGTGGCTATTGGACTTTGCTATAGTCCCACTAGTGCCAAGACATTTGCAGAGCGCATCTGCCTGCGTTGCACACTCCAACTAATTATAACTAAGCCATTATACTAGCACACACTCAGTGTACCTAGTGGCATCCTATACGTGGCTATTGGACTTTGCTATAGTCCCACTAGTGCCAAGACATTTGCAGCACGTCTGCCTGCGTTGCACACTCCAACTAATTATAACTAAGCCATTATACTTGCACACACTAAGTGTTTTTTAGTGGCATCCTATACGTGGCTATTGGACTTTGCTATAGTCCCACTAGTGCCAAGACATTTGCAGCACGTCTGCCTGCGTTGCACACTCCAACTAATTATAACTAAGCCATTATACTAGCACACACTCAGTGTACCTAGTGGCATCCTATACGTGGCTATTGGACTTTGCTATAGTCCCACTAGTGCCAAGACATTTGCAGCACGTCTGCCTGCGTTGCACACTCCAACTAATTATAACTAAGCCATTATACTAGCACACACTCAGTGTACCTAGTGGCATCCTATACGTGGCTATTGGACTTTGCTATAGTCCCACTAGTGCCAAGACATTTGCAGAGCGCATCTGCCTGCGTTGCACACTCCAACGAATTATAACTAAGCCATTATACTAGCACACACTCAGTGTACCTAGTGGCATCCTATACGTGGCTATTGGACTTTGCTATAGTCCCACTAGTGCCAAGACATTTGCAGCACGTCTGCCTGCGTTGCACACTCCAACTAATTATAACTAAGCCATTATACTAGCACACACTCAGTGTACCTAGTGGCATCCTATACGTGGCTATTGGACTTTGCTATAGTCCCACTAGTGCCAAGACATTTGCAGAGCGCATCTGCCTGCGTTGCACACGCCAACTAATTATAACTAAGCCATTATACTAGCAAACACTCAGTGTACCTAGTGGCATCCTATACGTGGCTATTGGACTTTGCTATAGTCCCACTAGTGCCAAGACATTTGCAGCACGTCTGCCTGCGTTGCACACTCCAACTAATTATAACTAAGCCATTATACTAGCAAACACTCAGTGTACCTAGTGGCATCCTATACGTGGCTATTGGACTTTGCTATAGTCCCACTAGTGCCAAGACATTTGCAGAGCGCATCTGCCTGCGTTGCACACTCCAACGAATTATAACTAAGCCATTATACTAGCACACACTCAGTGTACCTAGTGGCATCCTATACGTGGCTATTGGACTTTGCTATAGTCCCACTAGTGCCAAGACATTTGCAGCACGTCTGCCTGCGTTGCACACTCCAACTAATTATAACTAAGCCATTATACTTGCACACACTAAGTGTTTTTTAGTGGCATCCTATACGTGGCTATTGGACTTTGCTATAGTCCCACTAGTGCCAAGACATTTGCAGAGTGCATCTGCCTGCGTTGCACACTCCAACTAATTATAACTAAGCCATTATACTAGCAAACACTCAGTGTACCTAGTGGCATCCTATACGTGGCTATTGGACTTTGCTATAGTCCCACTAGTGCCAAGACATTTGCAGAGCGCATCTGCCTGCGTTGCACACTCCAACGAATTATAACTAAGCCATTATACTAGCACACACTCAGTGTACCTAGTGGCATCCTATACGTGGCTATTGGACTTTGCTATAGTCCCACTAGTGCCAAGACATTTGCAGCACGTCTGCCTGCGTTGCACACTCCAACTAATTATAACTAAGCCATTATACTAGCACACACTCAGTGTACCTAGTGGCATCCTATACGTGGCTATTGGACTTTGCTATAGTCCCACTAGTGCCAAGACATTTGCAGAGCGCATCTGCCTGCGTTGCACACTCCAACGAATTATAACTAAGTTACATTGTCAGGGATATTTATTCTTTATTATTCTGCTGTTAATAAAGCTAGACCACCACTGCAATCTTCACCACCTCTCAATTTTTACTACCACATTTTCAGTCCACAATCTTGTCGCAATCAACATGAGTGGCAAAATGACAGATGCTGGTGGAAAGGGGAAGAGGCGTGGTGGAAAAGGCAAAAAAGGTTTTGTCAGTGGGGAAGGTGGCAAAGCTCCATTATCATCTGCTGAAGATAGACCATCTACTAGCAAAAGTAAGATGTCTACTACTTACCGTGGACAATCCGATGTGCTCCCTTTTTTACGGACACGAACAAGAGGAACAAAGGTAGATGATGGGCAAAAAAGGAAAATGCTTGAATGGATCTCAAGTGGTCCAACAAGTGCCCTCTCAGCCACTTCAAGTACCGCATACAAAAAACACCATTCCTCTGAGTTGTCATCCCAATCACACTTGATTTCTCCCAGCTCTGAAGTCTCCATCAGCCCTGCACAGTATGGTGGAACTGAGATGGCTGAGTCTGCAGAGCTGTTCAGTCACACTATAGCCTGGGAATCAGAGGTCTGCTCCCAAGCTACAGTGAGTACAGAACAGGAAATGGTCTGCAGTGATGCCCAGAACCTTTGTGACTCAGATTCAGGCCGTGAGGACCAAGTTTCTGAGCATAATGTTGACCCTTTGTCACAAACTGTAACACCTGTGGTTATAGACAATGAGGAACATACTGATGAAGATGAGACGCAGATACCCGATTGGGATGACAACTTAAATATTCGGTCAGGGCAAGAAGAGGCTCGGTCTGAGGGGGAGGGGAGTGCAAACACAACAATTGATGATGAAGTTCTAGATCCCACCTACTGTCAACCCCCAGTCAGGCACTCGAGGAGGTCAACAGAGGCGGTGGAGGAGGATGCAACCGACGACGAAGTTACCTTGCGCCTTCCTGGACAGAGTCGGAGCACTGGTAGCACGTCTACAACTGCATCCTCAGCCACCACTCTGCCTATGAGCATTATTCGGGGTGGATCAACAGGTCGCATGGCCTCTAAGCCTTGCCTAGCCTGGGCCTTTTTTCACATCGAAAAAGATCGCCCAACTCATGTGATATGTAACATTTGTCATGATTCTGTTAGTAGAGGTCAAAACCTCAGCAGTTTGACAACTTCTTCCATGAATCGTCACATGAATAAATATCATAAGTCCCGGTGGGAAGCTCACCGTGCTGCAATGCCGGCTAGCGGAGCGAACCATCCACCGCTCGCCCCTTCCAGTGCATCCGCGCGCTCTTCATCTTCTAGGACTGTGGGGACAGCTGTCACACCTGTTTTTCCACGCAAAACTTCCACCACTGTAACCGCAACAGGCAGTTTGCTTGTAAGGTCGTCAGTTGGTTTGGAAGGGGAAACAAGTGAGTGTGTACAGCTCTCTCAGACATCAATAGCACCAACGTTGGATGAAGGCAACATCATGTCTCCGCCTGCACTTTCCTTACAAACCTGCATTTTTCCAGGGACACCCTACTCAACACCGTCTACACACAGCAGCCAGATCTCTGTCCCTCAGATGTGGTCAAATAAAAGGCCACTTCCTCCGACCCATGACAAAGCTAAGAGGTTGACTCTATCCCTCTGTAAGCTGTTGGCTACCGAAATGCTGCCTTTCCGCCTAGTGGACACACAGGATTTTAGAGACCTTATGTCTGTCGCTGTGCCCCAGTACCAGATGCCTAGTCGCCACTACTTCTCTAAGAAAGGTGTGCCCGCGCTACACCAGCATGTCGCACACAACATCACCGCTTCCTTGAGAAACTCTGTGTGTCAACGGGTGCATTTCACCACCGATACTTGGACCAGTAAGCATGGACAGGGACGTTACATGTCGCTGACTGGGCACTGGGTAACTATGGTGATAGATGGTGAAGGGTCTGCTGCACAAGTCTTGCCGTCCCCACGACTTGTGTGTCAATCCTCTGTCTGTCCAAGTTCCGCCACAGCTTCTGCATCCTCCACCTCATCTGGGTCCTCCACCTCCGCCCCAAGCCTGCCTGGTCAGGCCACCAGCGTTCTCACTGCGCAGAAGGAATCACGCACGCCTCATTACTATGCTGGCAGCCGAGCGCAACGGCATCAGGCGGTCTTTAGCTTGACATGTCTTGGTAATAAGAGTCACACAGCTGAGGAGTTGTGGTCAGCTCTGCGGTCCGAGTTTAATAAATGGTTGTCTCCACTCAACCTGCAGCCTGGTAAGGCCGTGTGCGACAATGCTGCAAACCTGGGTGCGGCCCTTCGCCTGGGCAAGGTGACACACGTACCTTGTATGGCTCACGTGTTGAACCTTGTCGTGCAGCAATTTTTAACACACTATCCCGGCCTAGATGGCCTTCTGAACAGGGCACGAAAACTGTCTGCTCACTTCCGGCGTTCAAGCGCCGCAGCTGAGCGACTTGCATCGCTCCAGAAGTCTTTCGGCCTGCCGGTTCATCGCCTGAAATGCGATGTGGCGACACGCTGGAATTCAACTCTCCACATGTTACAGCGACTGTGGCAGCACCGCAGAGCCCTGGTGCAATACGTCATGACGTATAGCCTGGGCCAACGAGATGCAGAGGTGGGGCAGATCACCCTGATGGAGTGGTCTCAGATCAAGGACCTATGCACCCTTCTGCACAGTTTCGACATGGCGACGAATATGTTTAGCTCTGACAATGCCATTATCAGCATGACGATTCCAGTCATTTACATGCTGGAGCACACGCTAAACACTATTCGGAGTCAGGGGGTGGGACAACATGAAGGGGAGGAACTACAGGAGGATTCATATGCGCAAGGGACAACAACATCACCAAGATCCAGACGTTCATCATCACCAACGCAGCAGGCATGGGACCATGGGGAACAGGGATCGACAAGGGCGCATAGTAGCAGGCGAAATGTTGAGCAAGGTGCAGGAGAACATGAAGAAATGGAGGACGAACTGTCCATGGACATGGAAGACTCAGCGGATGAGGGAGACCTTGGTCAAATTTCAGTTGAAAGAGGTTGGGGGGAGATGTCAGAGGAAGAAAGAACGGGTAGCACCTCTATGCCACAAACACAGCGTGGACTTGGTCCGCATGGCTGCGCAAGACACATGAGTGCCTTCTTGTTGCACTACCTCCAACATGACAGTCGTATTGTCAAAATTAGAAGTGATGATGACTACTGGATTGCCACACTATTAGATCCCCGGTACAAGTCCAAATTTTGTGACATAATTCCAGCCATAGAAAGGGACGCACGTATGCAGGAGTATCAGCAGAAGCTGTTACTCGATCTTAGCTCGGCTTTTCCACCAAACAACCGTGCAGGTGCAGGGAGGGAATCTCCCAGTTGTAACTTGACAAACATGGGACGGTCTCGTCATCTTCACCAGTCTACCCGTACCAGTAGGACCGTATCTGGTGCCGGTAACAGCAATTTTATGGAATCTTTTCATAATTTTTTTAGACCCTCTTTTGCAAGGCCACCAGAGACAACAAGTCTGACACATACTCAACGGCTGGAGAGGATGATACAGGAGTATCTCCAAATGAACATCGATGCCATGACTGTGCAACTGGAGCCTTGCTCCTTTTGGGCTTCAAACATAGAAAAATGGCCAGAGCTCTCCAGTTACGCCTTGGAGATTTTGTCGTGTCCAGCTGCCAGCGTTGTCTCTGAACGTGTATTCAGTGCTGCTGGGTGTGTGCTGACAGATAAGCGCACGCGTCTGTCCAGTGACAATGTGGACAGACTGACGTTCATCAAAATGAACAAGTCATGGATCCAGAAGGAATTTACTACCCCTGTGTCATCCTGGGGAGAGTAAATGCTTGTGGATTTGGAATGTGCTTGATGCAAATCAAAACATCCTGTTTGCAACTAGGGCCCAAGTGCTGCCACTGATGGGGTGGGTGTCTGTGTGGCCCAATTTTTGGAAAAAAGGGAGACTCCGCTTGGAGTAACCCTTGCTTGATGTGTTTTTAAAAGAAGCCAAGATGAACAGACCTGGGATCAGGAAAGACTTTGCTACCTACCCCGGTGTCATTTTGGGGACGGATAAGAATGGCGTATTTTTGAATGTGCTTGATGCAAATGTAGCTGTGAAGTGTACAACTAGGGCACAAGTGCTGCCACTGAATGGGTGGGTGTGTGGGGCCCAATTTTTGGAAAAAAGGGAGACTCCGCTTGGAGTAACCCTTGCTTACATTGTTTTTAAAAGAAGCCAAGATGAACAAGTCATGGGTCAGCAAAGACTTTGCTACCTACCCCGGTGTCATCCTGGGGACGGATAAGAATGGCGTATTTTTGAATGTGCTTGATGCAAATCAAAACATCCTGTTTGCAACTAGGGCCCAAGTGCTGCCACTGATGGGGTGGGTGTCTGTGTGGCCCAATTTTTTGAAAAAAAGGGAGACTCCGCTTGGAGTAACCCTTGCTTGATGTGTTTTTAAAAGAAGCCAAGATGAACAGAGCTGGGATCAGGAAATACTTTGCTACCTACCCCGGTGTCATCCTGGGGACGGATAAGAATGGCGTATTTTTGAATGTGCTTGATGCAAATCAAAACATCCTGTTTGCAACTAGGGCCCAAGTGCTGCCACTGATGGGGTGGGTGTCTGTGTGGCCCAATTTTTGGAAAAAAAGGGAGACTCCGCTTGGAGTAGCCCTTGCTTGATGTGTTTTTAAAAGAAGCCAAGATGAACAGAGCTGGGATCAGGAAATACTTTGCTACCTACCCCGGTGTCATCCTGGGGACGGATAAGAATGGCGTATTTTTGAATGTGCTTGATGCAAATCAAAACATCCTGTTTGCAACTAGGGCCCAAGTGCTGCCACTGATGGGGTGGGTGTCTGTGTGGCCCAATTTTTGGAAAAAAGGGAGACTCCGCTTGGAGTAACCCTTGCTTACATTGTTTTTAAAAGAAGCCAAGATGAACAAGTCATGGGTCAGCAAAGACTTTGCTACCTACCCCGGTGTCATCCTGGGGACGGATAAGAATGGCGTATTTTTGAATGTGCTTGATGCAAATCAAAACATCCTGTTTGCAACTAGGGCCCAAGTGCTGCCACTGATGGGGTGGGTGTCTGTGTGGCCCAATTTTTGGAAAAAAGGGAGACTCCGCTTGGAGTAACCCTTGCTTACATTGTTTTTAAAAGAAGCCAAGATGAACAAGTCATGGGTCAGCAAAGACTTTGCTACCTACCCCGGTGTCATCCTGGGGACGGATAAGAATGGCGTATTTTTGAATGTGCTTGATGCAAATCAAAACATCCTGTTTGCAACTAGGGCCCAAGTGCTGCCACTGATGGGGTGGGTGTCTGTGTGGCCCAATTTTTGGAAAAAAGGGAGACTCCGCTTGGAGTAACCCTTGCTTACATTGTTTTTAAAAGAAGCCAAGATGAACAAGTCATAGGTCAGCAAAGACTTTGCTACCTACCCCGGTGTCATCCTGGGGATGGATAAGAATGGCGTATTTTTGAATGTGCTTGATGCAAATGTAGCTGTGAAGTGTACAACTGGGGCACAACTGCTGCCACTGAAGGGGTGGGTGTGTGTGTGGCCCAATTTTTGGAAAAAAGGGAGACTCCGCTTGGAGTCACCTTGCGGTGTTTTACATGATTTTAGAAGGGCGTGCCATGCCTATATCTGTGTGTCCTCCTCTTTTTCCTTGTCCAGCTGTTTTGTTTTCGCATGAGTATATGTCCTTGTCACTTTCCAATGTGTTTGAGTTGTTTGTCACCTTTAGGACACCTTTGAGGGTGTTTTCTAGGTGTTTTTCTGTGTTTGTGATTGCCTGCCATTGTTTCCTATGCAGTTCGAGTTCGGTTCGTCGAACGTTCGACGAACCGAACTCGAACGGGAGGTCCGTTCGGCGAACCAACCTCGAGCCGAACCGCGACCGGTTCGCTCATCTCTAGCCCCTACCTATGAGAGTCTATGGGGCTGATCACAGATAGAGCCTGTACCTATGAGAGTCTATGGGGCTGATCACAGATAGAGCCCATACCTATGACAGTCTATGGGGCTGATCACAGATAGAGCTCATACTTATGAGAGTCTATGGGGCTGATCACAGATAGAGCCTGTACTTATGAGAGTCTATGGGGCTGATCACAGATAGGGCCCCTACCTGTGAGAGTCTATGGGGCTGATCACAGATAAAGCCCGTAACTATGAGAGTCTATGGGGCTGATCACAGATAAAGCCCGTACCTATGAGAGTTTATGGGGTTGATCACAGAGCCCATACCTATGAGAGTCTATGGAGCTGATCACAGATAGAGACTGTACTTATGAGAGTCTATGGGACTGATCACAGATAAGGCCCATACCTATGACAGTCTATGGGGCTGATCACAGATAGAGCTCGTACTTATGAGGGTCTATGGGGCTGATCACAGATAGAGCCTGTACTTATGAGAGTCTAACTGTCAGAGGTACAGGTATCTATCTGTGATCAGTCCCATAGACTCTCATAGGTACGGGCCCTATCTGTGATCAGCCCAATAGACTCTCATAGGTACAGGCTCTATCTGTGATCAGCCCCATAGACTCTCATAAGTACAGGTTCTATCTGTGATCAGCCCCATAGACTCTCATAGGTACAGGCTCTATCTGTGATCAGCCCCATAGACTCTTGTCGCGGGCGGAGGAGGGGACGCTGTGCTCTCCCACTGCTCGGGTCCGGCTGCTGCTGCTGCTCGGTGGTGGCTCGAGCGCTGGGCCGGATCCCGGGGTCTCGAGCGGCGTTCCTCGCTGCTGTTGCTTGGATAGCATTTGTATCTATTGTGAACAGCTTATCAATGGTGGCAAATCGGGGCAGCTTAACCTCTTGCTCTCCGCAATTCAACACTCTCACGCGCACTCTTCTCTTCCGTATTAATGAATAAAACTGTGATATAAATAGTATATAGATACCCCACAAATGCAGATAAAGGTAGGTTATGGGAAAAGGGAGAAGAGGGAAACAGGAAAATAGTGTAATAAAGTATACCTTCCAGGGGGGAGAGGAAATGGCAGCACAGCCAGTGGAGGTGAAGCAAGGGGAAGCCTGCAACTAAATTGTTGAGAGCGTTATCACATGGTGACTGAGCCTGATTGTAACGGGAGTATAGAGGTGCCGATCCTGTCTTACCTGCGTTGGTGTAGAAGTGGGTTTCCAGTGGTGGAGTCAGCTGGGTGCAGTGGTGGCTGTGGGTTCTTTTATGTGCGACCGTAGTAATAGCTGTGCCCACGCCCACTTCCTGTATGGGAGTGGAATGCAGTGAGGCTAATGGAACGCACGTCTGCGCCTGCGCATTTGTGAAGAAGGGGAGGGAGAGGGGGGAGGCTGTAATTGGCCTCCTCAACCTCGTGTGGGTCCTTCACCTCGGCCCAAACCCTGTGTGGTCAGGGCACCCTTCCTTGTAACTGCGCACAAGGAATACCACACACCTTACTATGCTGGCAGCAGAGCTCAATGCCATCATGCGGTCAAATGTTTACTTTGAAATGCATGGGAAATGTGAGTCACACTGCTGAGAAGTTGTGGACGGTTAGCTCTGGAGACCAAGTTTCATCAATGGTTGTCTCCACTCAACCAGCAGCCAGTGAAGGCCGGGTGTGACAATGATGCAAACATGGGTGCGGCCCTTCGCCGTGACAATGTGACACACGTGCCTTGTGTGGCTCACGTGTTGAACCTGGTTGTCCAGCAATTTTTAAAGCACTATCCTGGCCTACATGGCCTTCTGCAGAGGGCACGGTGTAACGCCTTCCTTAATCCACACACTCAGATGGGCTGTAAAGGATAGGCTAGAGGGAAGCCACTCACCAAGCAGGACCTCCAGAACCCTGAAACCCTTTAACCCCTATACAGGGATTAGGAATTACACAGGGCCCAAGGTGATCAATACCTGTGGAAGGCTGCAGTTCCAGAGAATAGTAGTCAGGCAGGGACAAAACATTAATTGAGGAACAGGAACAGAATGGGACGGCCAGGACTTAATCAGAAAACAAGCAGAGGTGAAATGCGGATCGGCCAACAAGGTACATAAACAGCAAGCAGGAAAAGTAGTCAGGTAACAAGCACACAAAATCATAAAACTGAACTGGGGGTAAAAGTAACCAGAGGTTCATAGCTATGTCTGGCAGTGGTCTGCAGACAGGATGGGCATGAAAAGGGTGTGGTGTCTTCCCATTGGTTGTAGCTGAATGATGGTGAGCCGTAATCAAGTGCAGCATTGGGCCGTGCACATTTTTTCTCCCGGTTCTTTTCCGTGTTCACACTATATGTGGTTCCACTATGTATGGAGTTCCATTATTTCTTGTTTTTTATTTGTCATGTCTGATCAACTGGTTACATTATGTCTGATTACCTTGTCTAACCTTTTTTTCTTCCTTTTCTTTACTCTCCAGGTTCCCATAGTCACGTGAAATATCCCTGCTGCACTTGATTATGGCTCACTATTCACTATAGGATGTCTTCAAATTGGTTTCAAATTGCATTTGGCGCATGGTGACGATTATCTCGAGAGTGCAAAGCACACTGGCCACCGGTGATGAAAAGTGTGTGCAAACTCATGTATGTCAGAGGAACGGGGCAAAGCTCAATGTTTTGTTGAGTCCATTTGGGACCAGCGTGTCCAGGCGGTGAATCCAACGTGCCTCACATTGGGCAAGCATTTTTTTAAGGTTACCACCCCTGGACCCGCTGCTCACCATGTCAATGCCCCGCACCTCCATCAGTGCAGAGTTACAATTATGGTAGATCTTAAAGTGTCGAGGCAGCGTTTTAAGTAATGTATTGTCTGTAATAGATTTAGCTGCCTCGATGTCATGGAAATGTTTCCTGACCCTAATGCGGAGCTCACGGGAAGTGAGCCCCACATAGATCAGGGAGCATGGGCACACAGCAAAGTACACCACGTGTGTGGAGACGCACGTGATGTATTTTCTGATTTGAAATGTCTGAGCTCCATCAGACGAGAAGAATGTCATACTACGAACCACGTTTCTACAGGCCAAGCAGTGGCCACACTTATAACAGCCCACAGTCGGGCCTCTGGTACCAAATGGATTACGGGCAGGGGGGACATAGTGGCTTGCCACCAGGATGTCTCGCAAATTCTTGGCCCGACATGCTGCAACCAGCGGAGTCTGTGGGAGGAAGTCCGAGAGCACGGGATCCGAGAGAAGCACCGGCCAGTGCTTGCTCAAAATCCCTCTCACAGTACCCAGAAACTTCTATGAACATGCCTGAGAACTTGCAAGGCAACCACAAACTTGTGGCCTGTAAATAAATGGTTGTTGCAGCTTCCACCGTTGCCGCCTCCGGAGAGGCAGATTGGAGGAAGGGCCCGCAGTGGAGTAGGCTGGGGCCCAGCCACCACAGGAACCAGTGGCAATCCTCTGGGGGTTTCAGGGGTTCCCCATGGATGTGGGTCAACTGGAAAGGACAGAACCCGCTCGGGCAATTTGTGCAGGACTGGGGTCAAGGGGTGCTGTCTGTTTGCTTAGGGGCAGCATCAGGGCCAGGTTGCTTGGGTGGGAGAGAGCGGAAGCCGCAACCGTTTACCGTAACGTTTAAGTAAGAGTACCTCCCGATGTGGGAAGATGTTATTATACTTGTATGTCTGTTACAGTTTTCTATATTTTTTAATTTCCAGTTGGTGAAAATAAAACCGGTGATGGACGGGCAGCCCGAGAACGGTCTGCATTTTGCTAAGGGGGAATGTGTCGCCCTGGACAAGCCACATCAAGGTCAGACACAAAACCCTTGTTGCCTTCCTCCAGGGGCTGATGTCCACACCAGGGGGTGGAGCCAGGCGGTTGGTCTCCGCCCACCGAGGACTTCACAGTCCTGGAGGCGGGAAAGACAGGCAGTCTAGTTTGGAGGAGGAAGTGGAAGGAGGTGAAGTAGAGAGATAGAGTTTGGAGAGGAAAGAGTTCAGTTTTGACAGTGAAAGTGGAAAGAGTAAAGTGACAGCTAAAGAGCCTGAAGTTGGTCCGGGTGTGTGGCCCGGACAGAACAGCAAGGTTGGCAGACAGTGGTGACCACTGCAGGAGTGGCCTATCGGAGTTTGTCATAAAGACCTTGGACGGGCGGTGGCCCGGCGGTACCGGACCGGTACACAAGGAGAAGCTAGCACCATTGGCAGGGGCTTTTCGGACCCCGGCAAGGCTAGGAGTCGCCGTGAAGTTGCCGAATCCGTTAGTGAAGGGGACCTCCGGGTTTCCAAACAGTCAAGTCCCGACAGAAGGCAACCGTCCAACCGTGAAGGGGAGACACCGCCACCGCCAAGGGCAACCGTTTCCCAGGGCCAGCGCCTGCGGGCAAAAGGGGCTCCTGCGGCCCACATCCAGGTCGGGGAGCGGGTTACCGGTGGGAACCCATCGTAATCAACATAGAACATAGGTGCAGGGAGAGACAGTCATCACTAACCTGCAGGAACAACAACACCGCAGCCGTCCGAGGGACCCGTCCATCCAGCCGCTTGTTTTACCGTGAACTGTGTCATCATCATTGGGCTGAGTGAGTACCTCCATGCCGTGCGGCACAGCGCTGCCCCTGCGACTCTGCACCTCACCAGGCCCCGCAACCCGCCTGCCATCCACTCCTACCCCATCACCGGGCCCCGGGACAATCAACCCCCTACCCACGGAGGGGAGAAATAACAACAAAGCTGCTCCTTGTCACCGCTCCCGGGATCCCCGTCCCTGGAGGAAGGCAACAAGGGTTTTGTGTCTGACCTTGATGTGCCTGCAGGGAGTGTGGGGTGTGTAGGTGTTGTGCTCTGTGGCCCCTGGCTTGTCCAGGGCGACACACTACAACACTTAGGTTATTGTGCTTTTTGTGCAGCTTGCAGGGTTACATGATACTTCATATACGATTTTTAGCTTTCTTGTTAGTAAATCACATTTTTTTTCCTCTTTTTCTTTCCTTAACTGAAGGCGGCATATCTCCAAGGCATTCTGATCTCTCAGCAAATCAAGAGGAGCTGCAGACCGGGAAGACCGACCCTCAGGAGCCTCCTGGACTTCAGAGAACAAGCATGGCCGCCGACAGAGGAGCAACCTGTCCTCCAAGAAGCTCAGAAGAAGAGGCGATGCCCGGCAGCTTATCTGTTTTTGTCTTTTATATGTGGTTTATACTTTTGCAGATGGTAATTTAATAAAATCTTTCTCCAATACGAGTTCGTCTTGTCTTGCGTTGCCTCCAGTGAGTTCTGGCTTTGGTGATAAATATAGCACCCAACATAAATATAGCAGCAAAGCGGCAACTCAGTGGGAAAATAGCAGCAGGCAAATATAATGTGCAAAATCCGATGGCTAAATGATTATAAATAATGATGAAGTCAAAGCCTCAATATATATAAATATATATTTTGTAGCAGTGAGATATAACCAAGGCACAGACAGCACTGGGGTCATACACGTTACTATGGGGCATATACATTACTGGGGGCATACAGCTCTGGAGGGCAAACACATTACTGGGGTGGGTGGGATACAGCTCTGGGAGCTCATACAGCTTAGTGGGGGGCACATATAGCTGTAAGGGGCCCATAGAGCTCAGGGAGGCATACACAGCTTTAGGGGGCACATACAGCTCATGAGGGGACATTCAGTTTTAAGTGGCCCATACAGCTCAGGAGGGGCACATACAGCTCAGGAGGGGCTAGTTACCACCTTTGAACTGACTCTAACTTCTGAACAGGGTCGGCATCAGCACCCGGCGCACCAGGCAGTGTCAGGTGCTCCTGCCCTGACACTGTACACTGACACTGCTGCACGGTGCTCCTGCCCTGAAACTATACACTAGCACTGCTGCACGGTGCTCCTGCGCTGACACTGTACACTGACACTGCCACACGGTGCTCCTGCCCTGACACTGTACATTTACACTGCTGCACGGTGCTCCTGCCCTGACACTGTACACTGACACTGCTGCACGGTGCTCCTGCCCTGACACTGTACATTTACTCTGCTGCACGGTGCTCCTGCCCTGACACTGTACACTGACACTGCTGCACGGTGCTCCTGCACTGACACTTTACACTTACACTGCTGCACGGTGCTCTTGCCCTGAAACTGTACTCTGACACTGCTGCACGGTGCTTTTGCCCTGACACTACACTGACACTGCTGCACGGTGCTCCTGCCCTGACACTGTCACTGACGCTGCTGCACGGTGCTCCTGCACTGACACAGTTCACTGACACTGCTGCACGGTGCTCCTGTCCAGACACTGTACTGAACTGTAACCATAGGACAATGTCACCAGTCATAGTGACCCCATCACAACCTTAAAGCTCTGTGCGCACACTGCGGTTATTTGGGGCGGATTTGCCGCAGATTTTGCTGCAAAAAAAGTGCAGCTTTTGTTCATAACCTTTCTGCAGTCCTTCCCCAGCAAAATCTATGGGAAAATCAAAATGCTGTG
This sequence comes from Anomaloglossus baeobatrachus, assembly GCF_048569485.1. NCBI lineage: Eukaryota > Metazoa > Chordata > Amphibia > Anura > Aromobatidae > Anomaloglossus > Anomaloglossus baeobatrachus. Next base: position 330,556 of record NW_027441914.1, read on the forward strand.
CGCTCACTGCATTTTTCTTCCTATACGTTTTGCTGCAGAATTTCAACTCGCGGAAAAAATGCATGCGGGTGCCGGGTACGTTTTTGACTCTGGTGCGGAATTCTGCCAAAGGGTGCAGATTTTTCTTAAGAAAAGCAAATTTCCCAGTGCGCACAGACCCTAAAGTAGATTTGTCACTTAATCTTCGTCCAAGAGTTCACTTCAGTGTAAAAAAAAAAAATACAAACCCTGCTGTCCCCCCCTTCCCCGTCCATGGGTCTACTGGCCAGTCTCTGCCGCTAGTGTCTGGTATTGACCATTTCACTGGTCACGATGACAGTGCAGCCCAATCAGTGAGCTCTGCCAGTGTAAACCGAACGCCAGACTCAGAGCTGCTGAGCTCACTGATTGGCTGCTGCACTGTCCTCCTGATGTCAGTGAAATGGTCAATGCCAGACTCATCAGTTGTTTCCCTGTCTATACCTCGCATGTAAATTTACCCGTGTACTTTTATCCATGTGTTATTAGACATCATGTGGATGGTGGTCTGTATGGGGCATGGGGGGCACTACAGCAGGGCATGCGATGATTGTGCAGCGCAATAAGTGGGAACAAGATAAGACCTTACACAGATCATCACTGTACATTCTGATGTCTGGTTTTCTCATCCGAGTTTTATCCGTGTTTCTCACAGATAGAGCCCCTACCTATGAGAGTCTATGGGGCTGATCACAGATAGAGCCTGTACGTATGAGAGTCTATGGGGCTGATCACAGATAGAGACTGTACTTATGAGAGTCTATGGGACTGATCACAGATAGGGCCCATACCTATGACAGTCTATGGGGCTGATCACAGAGAGAGCTCATACTTATGAGAGTCTAAGGGGCTGATCACAGATAGAGCCTGTACTTATGAGAGTCTATGGGGCTGATCACAGATAGGGCCCCTACCTGTGAGAGTCTAAGGGGCTGATCACAGATAAAGCCCGTAATTATGAGAGTCTATGGGGCTGATCACAGAGCCCATACCTATGAGAGTCTATGGGGCTGATCACAGATAGAGACTGTACTTATGAGAGTCTATGGGACTGATCACAGATAGGGCCCATACCTATGACAGTCTATGGGGCTGATCACAGATAGAGCTCGTACTTATGAGGGTCTATGGGGCTGATCACAGATAGAGCCTGTACTTATGAGAGTCTAACTGTCAGAGGTACAGGTATCTATCTGTGATCAGTCCCATAGACTCTCATAGGTACGGGCCCTATCTGTGATCAGCCCAATAGACTCTCATAGGTACAGGCTCTATCTGTGGTCAGCCCCATAGACTCTCATAAGTACAGGTTCTATCTGTGATCAGCCCCATAGACTCTCATAGGTACAGGCTCTATCTGTGATCAGCCCCATAGACTCTTGTCGCGGGCGGAGGAGGGGACGCTGCGCTCTCCCACTGCTCGGGTCCGGCTGCTGCTGCTGCTCGGTGGTGGCTCGAGCGGTGGGCCGGATCCCAGGGTCTCGAGCGGCGTTCATCGCTGCTGCTGCTTGGATAGCATGTGTATCTATTGTGAACAGCTTATCAATGGTGGCAAATCGGGGCAGCTTAACCTCTTGCTCTCCGCAATTCAACACTCTCACGCGCACTCTTCCCTTCCGTATTAATGAATAAAACTGTGATATAAATAGTATATAGATACCCCACAAATGCAGATAAAGGTAGGTTATGGGAAAAGGGAGAAGAGGGAAACAGGAAAATAGTGTAATAAAGTATACCTTCCAGGGGGGAGAGGAAATGGCAGCACAGCCAGTGGAGGTGAAGCAACGGGAAGCCTGCAACTAAATTGTTGAGAGCGTTATCACATGTTGACTGAGCCTGATTGTAACGGGAGCATAGAGGTGCCGATCCTGTCTTACCTGCGTTGTTGTAGAAGTGGGTTTCCAGTGGTGGAGTCAGCTGTGTGCAGTGGTGGCTTTGGGTTCTTTTATGTGCGACTGTAGTAATAGCTGCGCCCACTTCCTGTATGGGAGTGGAATGCAGTGAGGCTAATGGAACGCACGTCTGCGCCTGCACATTTGTGAAGAAGGGGAGGGAGAGGGGGGAGGCTGTAATTGGCCTCCTCAACCTCGTGTGGGTCCTTCACCTCGGCCCAAACCCTGTGTGGTCAGGGCACCCTTCCTTGTAACTGCGCACAAGGAATACCACACACCTCCTTACTATGCTGGCAGCAGAGCTCAATGCCATCATGCGGTCAAATGTTTACTTTGAAATGCATGGGAAATGTGAGTCACACCGCTGAGAAGTTGTGGACGGTTAGCTCTGGAGACCAAGTTTCATCAATGGTTGTCTCCACTCAACCAGCAGCCAGGGAAGGCCGGGTATGACAATGATGCAAACATGGGTGCGGCCCTTCGCCGTGACAATGTGACACACGTGCCTTGTGTGGCTCACGTGTTGAACCTGGTTGTCCAGCAATTTTTAAAGCACTATCCTGGCCTACATGGCCTTCTGCAGAGGGCACGGTGTAACGCCTTCCTTAATCCACACACTCAGATGGGCTGTAAAGGATAGGCTAGAGGGAAGCCACTCACCAAGCAGGACCTCCAGAACCCTGAAACCCTTTAACCCCTATACAGGGATTAGGAATTACACAGGGCCCAAGGTGATCAATACCTGTGGAAGGCTGCAGTTCCAGAGAATAGTAGTCAGGCAGGGACAAAACATTAATTGAGGAACAGGAACAGAATGGGACGGCCAGGACTTAATCAGAAAACAAGCAGAGGTGAAATGCGGATCGGCCAACAAGGTACATAAACAGCAAGCAGGAAAAGTAGTCAGGTAACAAGCACACAAAATCATAAAACTGAACTGGGGTAAAAGTAACCAGAGGTTCATAGCTATGTCTGGCAGTGGTCTGCAGACAGGATGGGCATGAAAAGGGTGTGGTGTCTTCCCATTGGTTGTAGCTGAATGATGTTGAGCCGTAATCAAGTGCAGCATTGGGCCGTGCACATTTTTTCTCCCGGTTCTTTTCCGTGTTCACACTATATGTGGTTCCACTATGTATGGAGTTCCATTATTTCTTGTTTTTTATTTGTCATGTCTGATCAACTGGTTACATTATGTCTGATTACCTTGTCTAACCTTTTTTTCTTCCTTTTCTTTACTCTCCAGGTTCCCATAGTCACGTGAAATATCCCTGCTGCACTTGATTATGGCTCACTATTCACTATAGGATGTCTTCAAATTGGTTTCAAATTGCATTTGGCGCATGGTGACGATTATCTCGAGAGTGCAAAGCACACTGGCCACCGGTGATGAAAAGTGTGTGCAAACTCATGTATGTCAGAGGAACGGGGCAAAGCTCAATCTTTTGTTGAGTCCCTTTGGGACCAGCGTGTCCAGGCGGTGAATCCAACGTGCCTCACATTGGGCAAGCATTTTTTTAAGGTTACCACCCCTGGACCCGCTGCTCACCATGTCAATGCCCCGCACCTCCATCAGTGCAGAGTTACAATTATGGTAGATCTTAAAGTGTCGAGGCAGCGTTTTAAGTAATGTATTGTCTGTAATAGATTTAGCTGCCTCGATGTCATGGAAATGTTTCCTGACCCTAATGCGGAGCTCACGGGAAGTGAGCCCCACATAGATCAGGGAGCATGGGCACACAGCAAAGTACACCACGTGTGTGGAGACGCACGTGATGTATTTTCTGATTTGAAATGTCTGAGCTCCATCAGACGAGAAGAATGTCATACTACGAACCACGTTTCTACAGGCCAAGCAGTGGCCACACTTATAACAGCCCACAGTCGGGCCTCTGGTACCAAATGGATTACGGGCAGGGGGGACATAGTGGCTTGCCACCAGGATGTCTCGCAAATTCTTGGCCCGACATGCTGCAACCAGCGGAGTCTGTGGGAGGAAGTCCGAGAGCACGGGATCCGAGAGAAGCACCGGCCAGTGCTTGCTCAAAATCCCTCTCACAGTACCCAGAAACTTCTATGAACATGCCTGAGAACTTGCAAGGCAACCACAAACTTGTGGCCTGTAAATAAATGGTTGTTGCAGCTTCCACCGTTGCCGCCTCCGGAGAGGCAGATTGGAGGAAGGGCCCGCAGTGGAGTAGGCTGGGGCCCAGCCACCACAGGAACCGGTGGCAATCCTCTGGGGGTTTCAGGGGTTCCCCATGGATGTGGGTCAACTGGAAAGGACAGAACCCGCTCGGGCAATTTGTGCAGGACTGGGGTCAAGGGGTGCTGTCTGTTTGCTTAGGGGCAGCATCAGGGCCAGGTTGCTTGGGTGGGAGAGAGCGGAAGCCGCAACCGTTTACCGTAACGTTTAAGTAAGAGTACCTCCCGATGTGGGAAGATGTTATTATACTTGTATGTCTGTTACAGTTTTCTATATTTTTTAATTTCCAGTTGGTGAAAATAAAACCGGTGATGGACGGGCAGCCCGAGAACGGTCTGCATTTTGCTAAGGGGGAATGTGTCGCCCTGGACAAGCCAGGGGCCACAGAGCACAGCACCTACACACCCCACACTCCCTGCAGGCACATCAAGGTCAGACACAAAACCCTTGTTGCCTTCCTCCAGGGGCTGATGTCCACACCAGGGGGTGGAGCCAGGCGGTTGGTCTCCGCCCACCGAGGAGTTCACAGTCCTGGAGGCGGGAAAGACAGGCAGTCTAGTTTGGAGGAGGAAGTGGAAGGAGGTGAAGTAGAGAGATAGAGTTTGGAGAGGAAAGAGTTCAGTTTTGACAGTGAAAGTGGAAAGAGTAAAGTGACAGCTAAAGAGCCTGAAGTTGGTCCGGGTGTGTGGCCCGGACAGAACAGCAAGGTTGGCAGACAGTGGTGACCACTGCAGGAGTGGCCTATCGGAGTTTGTCATAAAGACCTTGGACGGGCGGTGGCCCGGCGGTACCGGACCGGTACACAAGGAGAAGCTAGCACCATTGGCAGGGGCTTTTCGGACCCCGGCAAGGCTAGGAGTCGCCGTGAAGTTGCCGAATCCGTTAGTGAAGGGGACCTCCGGGTTTCCAAACAGTCAAGTCCCGACAGAAGGCAACCGTCCAACCGTGAAGGGGAGACACTGCCACCGCCAAGGGCAACCGTTTCCCAGGGCCAGCGCCTGCGGGCAAAAGGGGCTCCTGCGGCCCACATCCAGGTCGGGGAGCGGGTTACTGGTGGGAACCCATCGGAATCAACATAGAACATAGGTGCAGGGAGAGACAGTCATCACTAACCTGCAGGAACAACAACACCGCAGCCGTCCGAGGGACCCGTCCATCCAGCCGCTTGTTTTACCGTGAACTGTGTCATCATCATTGGGCTGAGTGAGTACCTCCATGCCGTGCGGCACAGCGCTGCCCCTGCGACTCTGCACCTCACCAGGCCCCGCAACCCGCCTGCCATCCACTCCTACCCCATCACCGGGCCCCGGGACAATCAACCCCCTACCCACGGAGGGGAGAAATAACAACAAAGCTGCTCCCTGTCACCGCTCCCGGGATCCCCGTCCCTGGAGGAAGGCAACAAGGGTTTTGTGTCTGACCTTGATGTGCCTGCAGGGAGTGTGGGGTGTGTAGGTGTTGTGCTCTGTGGCCCCTGGCTTGTCCAGGGCGACACACTACAACACTTAGGTTATTGTGCTTTTTGTGCAGCTTGCAGGGTTACATGACACTTCATATACGATTTTTAGCTTTCTTGTTAGTAAATCACATTTTTTTTCCTCTTTTTCTTTCCTTAACTGAAGGCGGCATATCTCCAAGGCATTCTGATCTCTCAGCAAATCAAGAGGAGCTGCAGACCGGGAAGACCGACCCTCAGGAGCCTCCTGGACTTCAGAGAACAAGCATGGCCGCCGACAGAGGAGCAACCTGTCCTCCAAGAAGCTCAGAAGAAGAGGCGATGCCCGGCAGCTTATCTGTTTTTGTCTTTTATATGTGGTTTATACTTTTGCAGATGGTAATTTAATAAAATCTTTCTCCAATACGAGTTCGTCTTGCGTTGCCTGCAGTGAGTTCTGGCTTTGGTGATAAATATAGCACCCAACATAAATATAGCAGCAAAGCGGCAACTCAGTGGGAAAATAGCAGCAGGCAAATATAATGTGCAAAATCCGATGGCTAAATGATTATAAATAATGATGAAGTCAAAGCCTCAATATATATAAATATATATTTTGTAGCAGTGAGATATAACCAAGGCACAGACAGCACTGGGGTCATACACGTTACTGTGGGGCATATACATTACTGGGGGCATACAGCTCTGGAGGGCAAACACATTACTGGGGTGGGTGGGATACAGCTCTGGGAGCTCATACAGCTTAGTGGGGGGCACATATAGCTGTAAGGGGCCCATAGAGCTCAGGGAGGCATACACAGCTCTAGGGGGCACATACAGCTCATGAGGGGACATTCAGTTTTAAGTGGCCCATACAGCTCAGGAGGGGCACATACAGCTCAGGAGGGGCTAGTTACCACCTTTGAACTGACTCTAACTTCTGAACAGGGTCGGCATCAGCACCCGGCGCACCAGGCAGTGTCAGGTGCTCCTGCCCTGACACTGTACACTGACACTGCTGCACGGTGCTCCTGCCCTGAAACTATACGCTAGCACTGCTGCACGGTGCTCCTGCGCTGACACTGTACACTGACACTGCCGCACGGTGCTCCTGCCCTGACACTGTACATTTACACTGCTGCACGGTGCTCCTGCCCTGACACTGTACACTGACACTGCTGCACGGTGCTCCTGCCCTGACACTGTACATTTACACTGCTGCACGGTGCTCCTGCTCTGACACTGTACACTGACACCGCTGCACGGTGCTCCTGCACTGACACTTTACACTTACACTGCTGCACGGTGCTCTTGCCCTGAAACTGTACACTGAGACTGCTGCACGGTGCTTTTGCCCTGACACTACACTGACACTGCTGCACGGTGCTCCTGCCCTGACACTGTCACTTACACTGCTGCACGGTGCTCCTGCCCTGACACTGTACACTGACGCTGCTTCACGGTGCTCCTGCACTGACACAGTTCACTGACACTGCTGCACGGTGCTCCTGTCCAGACACTGTACTGAACTGTAACCATAGGACAATGTCACCAGTCATAGTGACCCCATCACAACCTTAAAGCTCTGTGCGCACACTGCGGTTATTTGGCGCGGATTTGCCGCAGATTTTGCTGCAAAAAAAGTGCAGCTTTTGTTCATAACCTTTCTGCAGTCCTTCCCCAGCAAAATCTATGGGAAAATCAAAATGCTGTGCGCTCACTGCATTTTTCTTCCTATACGTTTTGCTGCAGAATTTCAACTCGCGGAAAAAATGCATGCGGGTGCCGGGTACGTTTTTGACTCTGGTGCGGAATTCTGCCAAAGGGTGCAGATTTTTCTTAAGAAAAGCAAATTTCCCAGTGCGCACAGACCCTAAAGTAGATTTTTCACTTAATCTTCGTCCAAGAGTTCACTTCAGTGTAAAAAAAAAAAATACAAACCCTGCTGTCCCCCCCTTCCCCGTCCATGGGTCTACTGGCCAATCTCTGCCGCTAGTGTCTGGAATTGACCATTTCACTGGTCACGATGACAGTGCAGCCCAATCAGTGAGCTCTGCCAGTGTAAACCGAACGCCAGACTCAGAGCTGCTGAGCTCACTGATTGGCTGCTGCACTGTCCTCGTGATGTCAGTGAAATGGTCAATGCCAGACTCATCAGTTGTTTCCCTGTCTATACCTCGCATGTAAATTTACCCGTGTACTTTTATCCATGTGTTATTAGACATCATGTGGATGGTGGTCTGTATGGGGCATGGGGGGCACTACAGCAGGGCATGCGATGATTGTGCAGCGCAATAAGTGGGAACAAGATAAGACCTTACACAGATCATCACTGTACATTCTGATGTCTGGTTTTCTCATCCGAGTTTTATCCGTGTTTCTCACAGATAGAGCCCCTACCTATGAGAGTCTATGGGGCTGATCACAGATAGAGCCTGTACCTATGAGAGTCTATGGGGCTGATCACAGATAGAGACTGTACTTATTTGAGTCTATGGGACTGATCACAGATAGGGCCCATACCTATGACAGTCTATGGGGCTGATCACAGAGAGAGCTCATACTTATGAGAGTCTAAGGGGCTGATCACAGATAGAGCCTGTACTTATGAGAGTCTATGGGGCTGATCACAGATAGGGCCCCTACCTGTGAGAGTCTAAGGGGCTGATCACAGATAAAGCCCGTAATTATGAGAGTCTATGGGGCTGATCACAGAGCCCATACCTATGAGAGTCTATGGGGCTGATCACAGATAGAGACTGTACTTATGAGAGTCTATGGGACTGATCACAGATAGGGCCCATACCTATGACAGTCTATGGGGCTGATCACAGATAGAGCTCGTACTTATGAGGGTCTATGGGGCTGATCACAGATAGAGCCTGTACTTATGAGAGTCTAACTGTCAGAGGTACAGGTATCTATCTGTGATCAGTCCCATAGACTCTCATAGGTACGGGCCCTATCTGTGATCAGCCCAATAGACTCTCATAGGTACAGGCTCTATCTGTGGTCAGCCCCATAGACTCTCATAAGTACAGGTTCTATCTGTGATCAGCCCCATAGACTCTCATAGGTACAGGCTCTATCTGTGATCAGCCCCATAGACTCTTGTCGCGGGCGGAGGAGGGGACGCTGCGCTCTCCCACTGCTCGGGTCCGGCTGCTGCTGCTGCTCGGTGGTGGCTCGAGCGGTGGGCCGGATCCCAGGGTCTCGAGCGGCGTTCATCGCTGCTGCTGCTTGGATAGCATGTGTATCTATTGTGAACAGCTTATCAATGGTGGCAAATCGGGGCAGCTTAACCTCTTGCTCTCCGCAATTCAACACTCTCACGCGCACTCTTCCCTTCCGTATTAATGAATAAAACTGTGATATAAATAGTATATAGATACCCCACAAATGCAGATAAAGGTAGGTTATGGGAAAAGGGAGAAGAGGGAAACAGGAAAATAGTGTAATAAAGTATACCTTCCAGGGGGGAGAGGAAATGGCAGCACAGCCAGTGGAGGTGAAGCAACGGGAAGCCTGCAACTAAATTGTTGAGAGCGTTATCACATGGTGACTGAGCCTGATTGTAACGGGAGCATAGAGGTGCCGATCCTGTCTTACCTGCGTTGTTGTAGAAGTGGGTTTCCAGTGGTGGAGTCAGCTGTGTGCAGTGGTGGCTGTGGGTTCTTTTATGTGCGACTGTAGTAATAGCTGCGCCCACTTCCTGTATGGGAGTGGAATGCAGTGAGGCTAATGGAACGCACGTCTGCGCCTGCACATTTGTGAAGAAGGGGAGGGAGAGGGGGGAGGCTGTAATTGGCCTCCTCAACCTCGTGTGGGTCCTTCACCTCGGCCCAAACCCTGTGTGGTCAGGGCACCCTTCCTTGTAACTGCGCACAAGGAATACCACACACCTCCTTACTATGCTGGCAGCAGAGCTCAATGCCATCATGCGGTCAAATGTTTACTTTGAAATGCATGGGAAATGTGAGTCACACCGCTGAGAAGTTGTGGACGGTTAGCTCTGGAGACCAAGTTTCATCAATGGTTGTCTCCACTCAACCAGCAGCCAGGGAAGGCCGGGTGTGACAATGATGCAAACATGGGTGCGGCCCTTCGCCGTGACAATGTGACACACGTGCCTTGTGTGGCTCACGTGTTGAACCTGGTTGTCCAGCAATTTTTAAAGCACTATCCTGGCCTACATGGCCTTCTGCAGAGGGCACGGTGTAACACCTTCCTTAATCCACACACTCAGATGGGCTGTAAAGGATAGGCTAGAGGGAAGCCACTCACCAAGCAGGACCTCCAGAACCCTGGAACCCTTTAACCCCTATACAGGGATTAGGAATTACACAGGGCCCAAGGTGATCAATACCTGTGGAAGGCTGCAGTTCCAGAGAATAGTAGTCAGGCAGGGACAAAACATTAATTGAGGAACAGGAACAGAATGGGACGGCCAGGACTTAATCAGAAAACAAGCAGAGGTGAAATGCGGATCGGCCAACAAGGTACATAAACAGCAAGCAGGAAAAGTAGTCAGGTAACAAGCACACAAAATCATAAAACTGAACTGGGGGTAAAAGTAACCAGAGGTCATAGCTATGTCTGGCAGTGGTCTGCAGACAGGATGGGCATAAAAAAGGGTGTGGTGTCTTCCCATTGGTTGTAGCTGAATGATGGTGAGCCGTAATCAAGTGCAGCATTGCGCCGTGCACATTTTTTCTCCCGGTTCTTTTCCGTGTTCACACTATATGTGGTTCCACTATGTATGGAGTTCCATCAGCCTCTGGAAGGTTCCTGGCAAATTGCACAGCTCGAAGGGCATGCCTTTTGAATTCTTTGAATTCGCAGAGACCCATCGGGGTGGTGTGGCGCCCCTGACCTGGTCAGGCACCACTGAGTACTGCACCCATGCTGGGGACAGTACAACACAGGTAATCCAGAAGGCTGACCGGGGTGTGGAACACAGGCGCATAGTGATCAGGTCTCACACATGTACCCATGAGAGGACCCCTGGGGATCCCAGGAGGGGGAAAAGCCTTGACCTTCACTGGAATAGTGGAGGGGGCCAAAAGCCTCCATCTCCTCTCAAGGGGTGTGGTAAGAGAGTCTGGTTGCTAGGTGGCGTAGGCAAGAACAGGAGAGGAGGGGCAGTGAGTCAGTTAGAGCAGAACTCCATAGGGCTCAGTGAGGAGCAGACCTGTGGGGCTGTTGCTGTCTAACAGCGCCCGCGCAGTGGCTACTGACGGGGGAGAACGGTCAACTAGGAGTGCTACCCGAAATCCATCTTCAGCTAGAGAGAGAGCAACGGAGTGGGAAGTAAGGAGACTGCTAGAGAGTACCAGGCCCAAACGGGCGGCAGATCCCGAAGCGGAGATAGATCCAGCTTTCTTTTGCTAAACCTGCCGGTGTGGGGCTCTCAAAGCCCACGCCACAACACCACAAAAAGCCGCAGCCACGTAGCCACAGTTAGGGCCCATAGCTCACGGGAGGCAAGAAGCTGGAGTGATCTGGCCCAGGCGACAAGCACACGGCGAACGAAGGGGAGAGAGGCTGCAGCATCTTCCCTGGGTGACCCCCATAGGGACTCAAAGTCGGGGTCACCCCAAACCACCAAGGGCTAAGGAAGGCGAGTTGGTAGTCACCCTCATAAAGTCAGCCTGAAGGATACCTGGTTCCCACCTGGTTCATCTCAGCTACGCCCGGGCTACTCACCCTGCCATCAAATGTGAGTAAAGCCCTTGAAAGACATTTCTGCCTGTGTGAGTCATTCTGCGACTTGTGGTACTACGCATCTACACTGGACCCTGGGGCATGCCTCACTCTCAGGAGGCTACTACATCTGACTGCACATATCATCAGCCCCAGGCACCCCTAACCTGCAGTGGCGGTCCCCACTGACCGCAATACTGAGAGTGGCGTCACGATCAAACAGAAGATTTCCTACCAGTGACGGAGAACCAGCTGAGTGGAGTCCCTGAAGGTAATGCACCGACACAACACCTGTGGGGCTTCACATCTGGCGTCACGAACAGGATAAGGACTAGACCTGTTCAGACAGGTGACCATGTGCCTGGGCGGTCCGCTTGAAAAATTGGAAGCGCCGCCATATTGCCACCATGAAAAGCGCGCTGAAAAACAACAGCAGCCCGCGCTGGAAGAAGTTACCGCCCACGAAGAGGTGTGGCTACCCAGAGATCCCCTGCAGAGTTCTGACCTTGCCAGCTATGAGAGTGGAAGCGTCCAGAGACGGCGGGAAGGAAAGGAAGCCACAAGCCTGCTGCTGGGAGAGGAGCTGCTGAAAGAGGCAGAGCAGAAACTAAACAGCTTGCTATTAGAGGCAACGGCGAGTCCACAGCTGGAGAGTCGTGCAGAAGAGGGCGCAGAAGAAATGGCGTCTGACCGCAGAAATCCAGAACCGGGCTCCGCTGCCTGGTGGTATCGGGAGCTGGCCCAGTTCTGCGACCGACTGGAGACCCGGGTTGTGGAGCAGATCCGGGAAGAACGAATGGAAATGCTGGAGATGACCGCGGCGGTTCGGGCCTATGAAAGGAGAGCCGCGCGCCGAGTGCCAGACAGGACGGCGACGACGCAGACCCAGATGCTGCCACCGGTGGGTGAGTCGAGTGATGCCCCGGCCAGCGCAAGTGCCCCGACCCCTGCTGCCACGCCCGCGGTCCCCGAAGAGGCGTCCGGTGCGGCGACGCTGAAGCAGGCCGCAGCCACGCCAGGTGCGGCCTTCCAAGCCCCAGCGGCCGCAGCGATGCCCTGCTCGGCCCACCAAGACCCGGTCCCTGCAGCAACGCCCAGTCCGGCCCGCAGAGAACCGGCTGCCACCGCGACCCTCATCCGCGCCGCAGGTGTGACGCTGACCCAGGCCGCCGCCCTGCTAGGCCCGGCCCGCCGAGACCCCACCGCCGCAGCAACGCTCGTCCGCGCCGCAAGTGAGGTGCTGAACCAGGCCGCAGCCACGCCAGGCGCGGCCCGCCAAGCCCAGACTGCTGCAGCGACGTCCAGCCCAGCTTGCACAGAGCCCCCTGCAACAGCGACACTGATCCAGGCCGCCGCCATGCCGGGCGCGGCCCGCCAAGACCAGGCCGCCGCCATGCCGGGCGCGGCCCGCCAAGACCAGGCCGCCGCCAAACAGGGCGCGGCCCGCCAAGACCAGGCCGCCGCCATGCCGGGCGCGGCCCGCCAAGACCAGGCCGCCGCCATGCCGGGCGCGGCCCGCCAAGACCAGGCCGCCGCCATGCCGGGCGCGGCCCGCCAAGACCAGGCCGCCGCCATGCCGGGCGCGGCCCGCCAAGACCAGGCCGCCGCCATGCCAGGCGCGGCCCGCCAAGAGATTGCATCACTATTTTCCCCGGCCTGCAAGGCCAGAGCAGACACCGCTCCCCAGTCCAAAGAGGTCCCTGCTAGGAAGTCCCTGATAGGAGAGGACCCCGAATACTGGAAGCTGAAGGCTGATCTAGAGGCCCAGTTCCCACAAGAGATGGTGGATCGGTATCTGCTCCCTCCGCATACCCCCAAGGAGATTCAGGCAACCCCTGCAGCCGCGCCAGAGAGTCCACCGCCCGGACCAGCTGAGGACCACTCATCCCCAGCGCTGCCACAACCAGAGTGCAGCGAAGAACTAAGGGGGAGAGGAGGCCAGGAAGCTGAGGAGCTGACTCCGGAGCCACCGGCAGTGGATCTATACTCAGAGCCGGAGATGTTGCCCTATTCCCGCTGGGATGAGGAGGACTTGACACCGTCCGCTGACGAAGATCAGCCCAGAAACCTTACCTGGGGCCCTGCAGGCATTGAAGTAACAGCCCGGCAAAACCCAGCCCGCAAGACAAGGCGTCGCAATAGAACAACGCTGTCCCCTGCACCACAGTCTCCAGAGCAGAGAGAAGTCACAGCCAGAGACCTACAGGAGAAAAGGTTACTGAGAAGGTCCAGAGCCCAGGTCAGAGGACCCCTTTGCAGAGGAGTAGTGGAGGATTTCAATTTGAGAAGTGGATATGGATTCATTGTAGCCCCTGGTATCAAAGAAGGGATATTTGTCAACAGAAGAGATGTGAACGCTCATCTGCCTAGAGGACACCCTGGCAGAAACTTAAAGATGGGAAATACAGTACAATTCACTATGCATGAAGGCGAAAGAGGATTGTATGCGCTTGATGTAGTACCATGTCCCAAAGAAGAAAGAAAAGCCAGAGATAAAGAAACAGATACAGGAAAGGAAACAGATGAAGATCAAGAAAGAAAAGACAAGGAACCTACAGATGAGACTACCACAGACGACGACAAAGAGCAAGAAAGCAACAGGTGCCGCAGCCCAACAGGCCCAAGCCCTGGTGAAATGGAGGAGTAAAGTAAAGTAAAGTAAAGAAAGAAGTTACCAGTTGAAGTTTTGAAAAGTTTTGTTTTGCAACGTTTAAGCATGTGCCCACAAAAACTATTGTGAGAAAACCATAAACCTTAAGGCTATGAACTGGCTATAGCCACAAACTCTCGCAGTGTAAATAGTTACACCAAAAGGGCACCACCACCACCAGAGTCAGCCTGTTTAGGGGCTTGGCTCGTCTGCAACCAGGAGGAGCCCGTCCGTATATAGGGCCTTGGCTTACCTGCAACCAGAGAGCATGCCTGTTTATGGGGCCTGGCTCTCCACCACAAAGAGGGTACCTGGTCAGCACCAACTGTGGAGGCCGCCTTTGCATCCTGCCAGAAGAGGCTGAAGGCGCGGATCCACCAGGCCAGGTATACCCTGAGACCACCAGACCATGAAAGCCGCCTCTACATCCTGCCAGAAGTGGCTGAAGGCGCGGCCAACGTGAGAGGGTTTTGGGTGGGTTAACGGACTTGTGGGTGGAGGGTGGTGATGTATGGTACCTGGTGCTTTTAAAAATGTTTTACATGTTTTAATGTTTTATGCATTTTAAAATGTTGTCTTGCAGCCCGAGGACGTGCTGGTGATAACTAAGGGGGAATGTGGCGCCCCTGACCTGGTCAGGCACCACTGAGTACTGCACCCATGCTGGGGACAGTACAACACAGGTAATCCAGAAGGCTGACCGGGGTGTGGAACACAGGCGCATAGTGATCAGGTCTCACACATGTACCCATGAGAGGACCCCTGGGGATCCCAGGAGGGGGAAAAGCCTTGACCTTCACTGGAATAGTGGAGGGGGCCAAAAGCCTCCATCTCCTCTCAAGGGGTGTGGTAAGAGAGTCTGGTTGCTAGGTGGCGTAGGCAAGAACAGGAGAGGAGGGGCAGTGAGTCAGTTAGAGCAGAACTCCATAGGGCTCAGTGAGGAGCAGACCTGTGGGGCTGTTGCTGTCTAACAGCGCCCGCGCAGTGGCTACTGACGGGGGAGAACGGTCAACTAGGAGTGCTACCCGAAATCCATCTTCAGCTAGAGAGAGAGCAACGGAGTGGGAAGTAAGGAGACTGCTAGAGAGTACCAGGCCCAAACGGGCGGCAGATCCCGAAGCGGAGATAGATCCAGCTTTCTTTTGCTAAACCTGCCGGTGTGGGGCTCTCAAAGCCCACGCCACAACACCACAAAAAGCCGCAGCCACGTAGCCACAGTTAGGGCCCATAGCTCACGGGAGGCAAGAAGCTGGAGTGATCTGGCCCAGGCGACAAGCACACGGCGAACGAAGGGGAGAGAGGCTGCAGCATCTTCCCTGGGTGACCCCCATAGGGACTCAAAGTCGGGGTCACCCCAAACCACCAAGGGCTAAGGAAGGCGAGTTGGTAGTCACCCTCATAAAGTCAGCCTGAAGGATACCTGGTTCCCACCTGGTTCATCTCAGCTACGCCCGGGCTACTCACCCTGCCATCAAATGTGAGTAAAGCCCTTGAAAGACATTTCTGCCTGTGTGAGTCATTCTGCGACTTGTGGTACTACGCATCTACACTGGACCCTGGGGCATGCCTCACTCTCAGGAGGCTACTACATCTGACTGCACATATCATCAGCCCCAGGCACCCCTAACCTGCAGTGGCGGTCCCCACTGACCGCAATACTGAGAGTGGCGTCACGATCAAACAGAAGATTTCCTACCAGTGACGGAGAACCAGCTGAGTGGAGTCCCTGAAGGTAATGCACCGACACAACACCTGTGGGGCTTCACAGTGGCAAAGGCGGTCTTCTCCCGGTCTGCCTCAGCAACGGACACTTGCCAATAGCGACTACTGAGATCAAGGGTAGAAAAATAATTTGCAGTTCTCAATGCAGCTCTCAAGATCTTCCATTGCTTTTTTATCACTGAAAAGACTTTCAGATTGTACAAAAAAATATAGTTCTACCCCTGTACAAGTCACTAGTGCGACCGCACTTAGAATACTGTGTACAATTCTGGTCACCGATATATAAGAAGGACATAGCTGAACTGGAGAGGGTGCAGAGAAGAGCAACCAATGTTATTAGAGGAATGGGTGGGCTGCAATACCAAGACAGGTTATTAAACTTGGGGTTATTTAGTTTAGAAAAACGACGGCTTAGGGGGATCTAATCACAATGTATAAATATGAGGGGACAGTACAGAGACCTTTCCAAAGATCTTTTTACACCTAGGCCTGCGACTGGAACATGGGGGCATCCGCTATGTCTTGAGGAAAGAAGGTTTAATCATAATCACAGACGAGGATTCTGTACTGTACGAGCAGTGAAACTATGGAACTCTCTGCCGCATGATGTTGTAATGAGTGATTCACTACTAACATTTAAGCAGAGCCTGAATGCCTTTCTTGAAAAATTTAATATTACCAGTTATGTATATTAGATTTTATGACAGGGAACTAGTCTGATTGCCATATATGGAGTCAGGAAGGATTTTTTTTCCCCATTGGAGCTTGTTTGCCACATTGGGTTTATTTTGCCTTCCTCTGGATCAACATGTTAGGCTACGGGTTGAACTAGATGGACTACGGGCGGCTTTGCATGTTGCGATATCGCAGGTGCGATGTCGATGGGGTCAAATCGAAAGTGACGCACATCCGGCCTCGCAGTCGATATCGCAGTGTGCAAATCCTTTTGGATATGATTAACGAGCGCAAAAGCATCGTTATCATATCATCGGTGCAGTGTCCGACATTTCCATAATGCCGGTGCAGCGACAGGTACGATGTTGTTCCTCGTTCCTGCGGCAGCGCACATCGCTGTGTATGACGCCACAGGAGCGAGGAACATCTCCTACCTGCATCCCGGCTGCAATGCAGAAGGACGGAGGTGGGTGGGATGTTTACATCGTGCTCATCTCCGCCCCTCCGCTGCTATTGGCCGCCTGCCGTGTGACGTCGCTGTGACGCTGCATGACCCGCCCCCTTAGGAAGGAGGTGGGTCACCGGCCAGATCGACGTCGCTGAACAGGTGAGTGCATGTAAAGCTGCCGTAGCGATAATATTCGTGACGGGGGCGGGGACTATCGCTGCAGCATCGGTAACACATTGTTACCGATGTCGCAATGTGCAAAGCCCGCCTTAGAGTCTCCCTTCAACCTTAAAACTATGATGATACTATGATACTATGATATACTCTGGGCACGTTAGAACCTAAGGGCTTAAACCATGAATATGAAGTACAGACTTGATTCATTGGGCCGTGCACATTTTTTCTAACGCCCGGTTCTTTTCCGTGTTCACACTATATTTGGTTCTGTGACACCCTGGACTAGCCAGGTATTCACAGGCTCAACATCGCCCACACCCCCTCCCCCGGGCAGTTAGATCAGTCAAACACAAAACCCTTGTTGCCCCCTCCAGGGGCTGATGTCCACACCAGGTGAGGTGGAGCCAGGCGGTTGGCCCCACCCACCGAGGAGTTCACAGTCCAGGAGGCGGGAAAAGGGCAGTCAGTGAGTAGTGAGAGAGGGTTGGAGACAGAGGAGAGTGGAGTTAAGTGGAGATGCTGGACTGCCAGTGTCTGGGAAGGAGCCCAGGCACCGTGCACAAGGTTGGCAGACGGTGGTGGCTGTCTGAAGGAGTAGGTGCAGGTCGGTGAAACCGAAGGACCAGAGAGGGGCGGTGACCCACCGGTACCGAACCGGGAAGCAGAACCTGTACCAGCACAAAAGGGCAGGGCCATCGGACCCCAACCAGGCTAGAAGCCGCCGGAAAAGGTCAAATCCGAGTGTGACCAGAACCCCCGGGGTTCCCTAACTACCAAGTCCCGTCAGAAGGCAACCACCCAACCCGTTAGGATATTGAGCCACCGCCAAGGGCTAGAGATCCAAAGGGCCAGCGCCTGCGGGCAACGAGTGCTCCCTAGGGCGTATCACCAGGGAGTGGACTACCGTTGGGAAACCATCATAGTCAAGTCAGTTCAAAGGTGCAGGGAAAGACAGCCTCCATCACCTGTCCGGAGAGACCACAGAAGCAGCAGCCGGCTGCGGGACCCGTCCATCCAGCCGTTTGGTTCACCAGTGACTTTGTGCCTTTGTATCGGAGTGAGTACACCAGTGCCATCCGGCACCGCGCCACACTGTCCCTGCGACCCTGCACCCCAGCAACCCTGCCTCCCCGTATCAACCACCGGGCCCCGGGACCACCAACCCCTGCCCACGGAGGGGGAATCAACATCCCAGCTGCTCCCTACCAACACTCCCGGGATCCCCGTCACCAAGCAGCGGTGGTGCCCACTATCACCACGACCCGTGGGTGGCGTCACAAACTAACCATTACCCCCCAAACACCACCCCTTTTCACTCATGGGCGAGGAGCGCTGCTCGAGTCCCCAGGTCCGGCCCCACCGCTCGAGCCACCAAGCAGCCCCGGCAGAAGTACCGGACCCGAGCGTAGCGAGCATGCTCCCCGCCGCCCGCGACAACTTGGCATCATGAACAGGATCGAGCCATTCCACTTACCCGTGGAAGTGCGCCTTGTAGTCTCCGCTGGCGGCGTCCGTCCAAAAAATTGGAAGAATCGCCATCTTGGGCGCGAAAATTTGCCGCTCGAGCGTCTTCCCCGAGCAGATGTGGCCTTACAAGTGATTTATAGAGGTGTAACAATACGTTGGGATCACGGGATCTAATCTTCCTTTTTATACACCCTAAAATCTTGTTTGCTTTAGAATAAACAATAACATCATCTAGGTATAGCAGTACCGTTTCAAAGTTACGGTGTCCGAGGCAGCATTCCATCAGCCTCTGGAAGGTTCCTGGCACATTTCACAGCTCGAGGGACATGCTTTTGAACTCGCAGAGACCCATCGGGGTGGCGAAGGCGGTCTTCTCCCGGTCTGCCTCAGCAACGGACACTTGCCAATAGCGACTAGTGAGATCAAGGGTAGAAAAATAATTTGCAGTTCTCAATGCAGCTAGCGAATCCTCAATACGGGGGAGTAGTGCCGTATTCTTCTTCTTCTTTAACAGGACCAACGGAGCTGCCCAAATGCTACAACTGTCACCGATAACCCCAGCCTTCTTCATGTTGCTCAACATGTCCTTGGTACACTGGTAATGTGCAGATGGTATTGGCTTATATCTCTCTTTGATGGGTGGGTGTGCACCTGTGGGGATGTAGTGTTGGACCCCTTTTATTCCCCCAAAGTCTAGCGGATGTTTGCTGAAGACTTGCTCGTATTCTTGTGTCGCGGGCGGGGAGGAGGGTGTCAGCACTGCGCTCACCCCTCTTCTCGGGTCCGAATGCTGCTGCTCGATGGTGGCTCAAGCGGTGGGCCGGATCCCGGGGGTCTCGAGCGGCGCTCCTCGCCCGTGAGTGAAAGGGGTTTGATTGTGGGGATTGTTTATTGTCCGTGACGCCACCCACGGTTGTGGTGATTTGTTGACACCACCGCTGCTCTGTATGGGGATCCCGGGAGTGATGGTATGGAGCAGCAAGTTGTTGGGTTGCTCCTCCGTGGGTAGGGGTTGGTGATCCCGGGGCCCAGTGATGTGGTGGGAAGATGCAGGGCTTGGTGGGCGCAGGGACGCGGGGGCAGCGCTGTGCCTTGCGGCACTGTGGTACTCACTCAGCCTGAGACGATGACACAGTTCTCGGTAAAACACACGGCTGGAAAGACGGTTCCCATGGACGGCTGCACTTGCTTTTCCCCAGTAGTTGACGGTGACGGTCCCTTTGTCCTGCACCTAAGATGATGATGGTTGCGATGGGTTCCCACCGGTAACCCGCTCCCCGGCTTGGATATGGGCCGGAGGAGCCCTACTTTGCCCGCAGGCGCTGGCCCTGAGAAACTGGTGCCCTGGCGGTGGCGGTGTCTCTCCGTTATGGTCGGACTGTTGCATTCTATCGGGACTTGGTTGTTGGGAGACAGTCGTCCCCTTCACTGACGGATTTGGCAAATTATGGCGACTCCTAGCCTTGCTGGGATCCGAAAGGCCCCTGCCCTGGTGCTGACTGTTCCTTGTACACTGCTCCAGACCACCGGGTCACCACCCGTCCGCGGTCCTTCCAGTAACCTCCGAGCAGTCACACCTGCGGACAATCACCGCCATCTGATGACCTTGCTGTCTCTCAGCCCGGGGCACACACCCGGACCAACTTCAGGCTTTGCAAACTGTCACTTTTTACTTTACTTCAGCTTTTCTCCTAAGCTCCTCTACTACTTCACTTCCTTCTACTTTCACTTCCAAACTCTATCTCTATCTCTTCCCTGAGCTGACTCCACTCTAGCCCTCAGCTAGACTTTTACTACCTGGTTCTTCCCGCCTCCAGGGCTGTGAACTCCTCGGTGGGCGCAGCCAACCGCCTGGCGCACCCCCTGGTGTGGACACCAGCCCCTGGAGGAAGGCAACAAGGATTTTGGGTTAGCTTTGGTGTTCCTAACTGGGGTGTAGGGTGTGGTGGTGTGATGACCTGTGACCCCTGGCTTGCCCAGGGCGTCACACTTGAACTACCCTGTAGACCCCCTTCTTGTGATGTGAAGGTGTGGAGTCAGTGCCTATGTGTAATTCCTGATACCACTCCTCTGGCTGACTTGGTGAGCAGTCACTGACTGGGTGGGTTGCAGTAATGGTGGATGCTGCTGCTTGGATAGCATATGTATCTACTGTGAACAACTTATCAATGGTGGCAAATCGGGGCAGCTTAACCTCTTGCTCTCCGCAGTTCAACACTCTCACGGGCACTCTTCCCTTCCGTATTAATGAATAAAACTATGATGTAAATAGCATATAGATACCCCACAATTGTAAATAAAGGTAGGTTATGGGAAAAGGGGGAAGAGGGAAACAGGAAAATAGTGTAATAAAGTATACCTTCCAGGGGGGAGAGGAAATGGCAGCACAGCCAGTGGAGGTGAAGCAAAAGGAAGCCTGCAACTAAAGAGTTGGGAGCGTTATCACATGGTGACTGAGCCTGATCGTAAAGGGAGCATAGAGGTGCCGATCCTGTCTTACCTGCGTTGGTGTAGAAGTGGGTCTCCTGTGGTGGAGTCAGCTGTGTGCAGTGGTGGCCATAGGTTCTTTTATGTGCGACCGTAGTAATAGCTGCGCCCACTTCCTGTATGGGAATGGAATGCAGTGAGGCTAATGGAACGCACGCCTGAGCATGCGCATTTGTGTTTAACGTCGCGCATGCGCAGAACGGAGAAAAGGCTGCGTTCACTTCCTAATGAATGGGAGTGAGATGCAGCTAGGCAGCAGTGAATGCACGCTGACGCAACAACAGGAGGGGTTGTAATAAACACAGGCGATAAGCGTCAGGAGCTGTATAGGTATAAAAAATGGATATGTGTGCAACAGTATGATTACATTGGCATAAATGGACATAATTCTAAAAGGCAGGACAGGTAATAAGGAGCACAAGGGATATGCTAAAATGTGTTGTGTGACAAGACAGACACAGGAAAGGACAGGAAAACAGGTGTAGGGACCAACAAGGTGAGACAAGGGGTATCAGGATAGGGTTAAGTAGGTATGAATGTAGTAATGGGTCAGGCATAGGGAATTGTATGTGAATGTGAATTACAATAAGTCACTAAGGAATGGAGCTGAGCTCACAGATTGGCTGCTGCACTGTCCTCGTGATATCAGTGAAATGGTCAATGCCAGACTCATCAGTTGTTTCTCTGTCTATACTTCGCATGTAAATTTACCCGTGTACTTTTATCCATGTGTTATTAGACATCATGTGGATGGTGGTCTGTATGGGGCATGGGGGGCACTACAGGAGGGCATGCGATGATTGTGCAGCGCAATAAGTGGGAACAAGATTAGACATTACACAGATCATCACTGTATATTCTGATGTCTGGTTTTCTCATCCGAGTTTTATCCGTGTTTCTCACAGATAGAGCCCCTACCTATGAGAGTCTATGGGGCTGATCACAGATAGAGCCTGTACCTATGAGAGTCTATGGGGCTGATCACAGATAGAGCCCATACCTATGACAGTCTATGGGGCTGATCACAGATAGAGCTCATACTTATGAGAGTCTATGGGGCTGATCACAGATAGAGCCTGTACTTATGAGAGTCTATGGGGCTGATCACAGATAGGGCCCCTACCTGTGAGAGTCTATGGGGCTGATCACAGATAAAGCCCGTAACTATGAGAGTCTATGGGGCTGATCACAGATAAAGCCCGTACCTATGAGAGTTTATGGGGTTGATCACAGAGCCCATACCTATGAGAGTCTATGGGGCTTATCACACTGACCCACTTCTACACCAACGCAGGTAAGACAGGATCGGCACCTCTATGCTCCCTTTACAATCAGGCTCAGTCACCATGTGATAACGCTCTCAACTCTTTAGTTGCAGGCTTCCTTTTGCTTCACCTCCACTGGCTGTGCTGCCATTTCCTCTCCCCCCTGGAAGGTATACTTTATTACACTATTTTCCTGTTTCCCTCTTCCCCCTTTTCCCATAACCTACCTTTATTTACAATTGTGGGGTATCTATATGCTATTTACATCATAGTTTTATTCATTAATACGGAAGGGAAGAGTGCCCGTGAGAGTGTTGAACTGCGGAGAGCAAGAGGTTAAGCTGCCCCGATTTGCCACCATTGATAAGTTGTTCACAGTAGATACATATGCTATCCAAGCAGCAGCATCCACCATTACTGCAACCCACCCAGTCAGTGACTGCTCACTAAGTCAGCCAGAGGAGTGGTATCAGGAATTACACATAGGCACTGACTCCACACCTTCACACCACAAGAAGGGGGTCTACAGGGTAGTTCAAGTGTGACGCCCTGGGCAAGCCAGGGGTCACAGGTCATCACACCACCACACCCTACACCCCAGTTAGGAACACCAAAGCTAACCCAAAATCCTTGTTGCCTTCCTCCAGGGGCTGGTGTCCACACCAGGGGGTGGGCCAGGCGGTTGGCTGCGCCCACCGAGGAGTTCACAGCCCTGGAGGCGGGAAGAACCAGGTAGTAAAAGTCTAGCTGAGGGCTAGAGTGGAGTCAGCTCAGGGAAGAGCTAGAGATAGAGTTTGGAAGTGAAAGTAGAAGGAAGTGAAGTAGTAGAGGAGCTTAGGAGAAAAGCTGAAGTAAAGTAAAAAGTGACAGTTTGCAAAGCCTGAAGTTGGTCCGGGTGTGTGCCCCGGGCTGAGAGACAGCAAGGTCATCAGACGGCGGTGATTGTCCGCAGGGGTGACTGCTCGGAGGTTACTGGAAGGACCGCGGACGGGTGGTGACCCGGCGGTCTGGAGCAGTGTACAAGGAACAGTCAGCACCAGGGCAGGGGCCTTTCGGATCCCGGCAAGGCTAGGAGTCGCCATAATTTGCCAAATCCGTCAGTGAAGGGGACTACTGTCTCCCAACAACCAAGTCCCGATAGAAGGCAACAGTCCGACCATAACGGAGAGACACCGCCACCGCCAGGGCACCAGTTTCTCAGGGCCAGCGCCTGCGGGCAAAGTAGGGCTCCTCCGGCCCATATCCAAGCCGGGGAGCGGGTTACCGGTGGGAACCCATCGCAACCATCATCATCTTAGGTGCAGGACAAAGGGACCGTCACCGTCAACTACTGGGGAAAAGCAAGTGCAGCCGTCCATGGGAACCGTCTTTCCAGCCGTGTGTTTTACCGAGAACTGTGTCATCGTCTCAGGCTGAGTGAGTACCACAGTGCCGCAAGGCACAGCGCTGCCCCCGCGTCCCTGCGCCCACCAAGCCCTGCATATTCCCACCACATCACTGGGCCCCGGGATCACCAACCCCTACCCACGGAGGAGCAACCCAACAACTTGCTGCTCCACACCATCACTCCCGGGATCCCCATACAGAGCAGCGGTGGTGTCAACAAATCACCACAACCGTGGGTGGTGTCACGGACAATAAACAATCCCCACAATCAAACCCCTTTCACTCACGGGCGAGGAGCGCCGCTCGAGACCCCCGGGATCCGGCCCACCGCTCGAGCCACCACTGAGCAGCAGCAGCCGGACCCGAGAAGAGGGGTGAGCGCAGTGCTGACACCCTCCTCCCCGCCCGCGACACAAGAATACGAGCAAGTCTTCAGCAAACATCCGCTAGACTTTGGGGGAATAAAAGGGGTCCAACACTACATCCCCACAGGTGCACACCCACCCATCAAAGAGAGATATAAGCCAATACCATCTGCACATTACCAGTGTACCAAGGACATGTTGAGCAACATGAAGAAGGCTGGGGTTATCGGTGACAGTTGTAGCATTTGGGCAGCTCCGTTGGTCCTGTTAAAGAAGAAGAAGAATACGGCACTACTCCCCCGTATTGAGGATTCGCTAGCTGCATTGAGAACTGCAAATTATTTTTCTACCCTTGATCTCACTAGTCGCTATTGGCAAGTGTCCGTTGCTGAGGCAGACCGGGAGAAGACCGCCTTCGCCACCCCGATGGGTCTCTGCGAGTTCAAAAGCATGTCCCTCGAGCTGTGAAATGTGCCAGGAACCTTCCAGAGGCTGATGGAATGCTGCCTCGGACACCGTAACTTTGAAACGGTACTGCTATACCTAGATGATGTTATTGTTTATTCTAAAGCAAACAAGATTTTAGGGTGTATAAAAAGGAAGATTAGATCCTGTGATCCCAACGTATTGTTACACCTCTATAAATCACTTGTAAGGCCACATCTGCTCGGGGAAGACGCTCGAGCGGGAAATTTTCGCGCCCAAGATGGCGATTCTTCCAATTTTTTGGACGGACGCCGCCAGCGGAGACTACAAGGCGCACTTCCACGGGTAAGTGGAATGGCTCGATCCTGTTCATGATGCCAAGTTGTCGCGGGCGGCGGGGAGCATGCTCGCTACGCTCGGGTCCGGTACTTCTGCCAGGGCTGCTTGGTGGCTCGAGCGGTGGGGCCGGACCTGGGGACTCGAGCAGCGCTCCTCGCCCGTGAGTGAAAAGGGGTGGTGTTTGGGGGGTAATGGTTAGTTCGTGACGCCACCCACGGGTCGTGGTGATAGTGGGCACCACCGCTGCTTGGTGACGGGGATCCCGGGAGTGTTGGTAGGGAGCAGCTGGGATGTTGATTCCCCCTCCGTGGGCAGGGGTTGGTGGTCCCGGGGCCCGGTGGTTGATACGGGGAGGCAGGGTTGCTGGGGTGCAGGGTCGCAGGGACAGTGTGGCGCGGTGCCGGATGGCACTGGTGTACTCACTCCGATACAAAGGCACAAAGTCACTGGTGAACCAAACGGCTGGATGGACGGGTCCCGCAGCCGGCTGCTGCTTCTGTGGTCTCTCCGGACAGGTGATGGAGGCTGTCTTTCCCTGCACCTTTGAACTGACTTGACTATGATGGTTTCCCAACGGTAGTCCACTCCCTGGTGATACGCCCTAGGGAGCACTCGTTGCCCGCAGGCGCTGGCCCTTTGGATCTCTAGCCCTTGGCGGTGGCTCAATATCCTAACGGGTTGGGCGGTTGCCTTCTGACGGGACTTGGTAGTTAGGAAACCCCGGGTGTTCTGGTCACACTCGGATTTGACCTTTTCCGGCGGCTTCTAGCCTGGTTGGGGTCCGATGGCCCTGCCCTTTTGTGCTGGTACAGGTTCTGCTTCCCGGTTCGGTACCGGCGGGTCACCGCCTCTCTCTGGTCCTTCGGTTTCACCGACCTGCACCTACTCCTTCAGACAGCCACCACCGTCTGCCAACCTTGTGCACGGTGCCTGGGCTCCTTCCCAGACACTGGCAGTCCAGCATCTCCACTTAACTCCACTCTCCTCTGTCTCCAACCCTCTCTCACTACTCACTGACTGCCCTTTTCCCGCCTCCTGGACTGTGAACTCCTCGGTGGGTGGGGCCAACCGCCTGGCTCCACCTCACCTGGTGTGGACATCAGCCCCTGGAGGGGGCAACAAGGGTTTTGTGTTTGACTGATCTAACTGCCCGGGGGAGGGGGTGTGGGCGATGTTGAGCCTGTGAATACCTGGCTAGTCCAGGGTGTCACAGAACCAAATATAGTGTGAACACGGAAAAGAACCGGGCGTTAGAAAAAATGTGCACGGCCCAATGAATCAAGTCTGTACTTCATATTCATGGTTTAAGCCCTTAGGTTCTAACGTGCCCAGAGTATATCATAGTATCATAGTATCATCATAGTTTTAAGGTTGAAGGGAGACTCTAAGGCGGGCTTTGCACATTGCGACATCGGTAACAATGTGTTACCGATGCTGCAGCGATAGTCCCCGCCCCCGTCGCGAATATTATCGCTACGGCAGCTTTACATGCACTCACCTGTTCAGCGACGTCGATCTGGCCGGTGACCCACCTCCTTCCTAAGGGGGCGGGTCATGCAGCGTCACAGCGACGTCACACGGCAGGCGGCCAATAGCAGCGGAGGGGCGGAGATGAGCACGATGTAAACATCCCACCCACCTCCGTCCTTCTGCATTGCAGCCGGGATGCAGGTAGGAGATGTTCCTCGCTCCTGTGGCGTCATACACAGCGATGTGCGCTGCCGCAGGAACGAGGAACAACATCGTACCTGTCGCTGCACCGGCATTATGGAAATGTCGGACACTGCACCGATGATATGATAACGACGCTTTTGCGCTCGTTAATCATATCCAAAAGGATTTGCACACTGCGATATCGACTGCGAGGCCGGATGTGCGTCACTTTCGATTTGACCCCATTGACATCGCACCTGCGATATCGCAACATGCAAAGCCGCCCGTAGTCCATCTAGTTCAACCCGTAGCCTAACATGTTGATCCAGAGGAAGGCAAAATAAACCCAATGTGGCAAACAAGCTCCAATGGGGAAAAAAAATCCTTCCTGACTCCATATATGGCAATCAGACTAGTTCCCTGTCATAAAATCTAATATACATAACTGGTAATATTAAATTTTTCAAGAAAGGCATTCAGGCTCTGCTTAAATGTTAGTAGTGAATCACTCATTACAACATCATGCGGCAGAGAGTTCCATAGTTTCACTGCTCGTACAGTAAAGAATCCTCGTCTGTGATTATGATTAAACCTTCTTTCCTCAAGACGTAGCGGATGCCCCCATGTTCCAGTCGCGGGCCTAGGTGTAAAAAGATCTTTGGAAAGGTCTCTGTACTGTCCCCTCATATATTTATACATTGTGATTAGATCCCCCTAAGCCGTCGTTTTTCTAAACTAAATAACCCCAAGTTTAATAACCTGTCTTGGTATTGCAGCCCACCCATTCCTCTAATAACATTGGTTGCTCTTCTCTGCACCCTCTCCAGTTCAGCTATGTCCTTCTTATATATCGGTGACCAGATTGATCATAGGGATAGTGTTACATAAGTGGAAAAACCTATGGAGGACCGGATGTGTAAGTGCATACCTTATACAAACCTATAGAGTGATGATGGGTGAGAGTGTGATGTTAGATACAAGACATCCTATAGTGAAAAGTGAGCCGTAATCAAGTGCAGCAGGGATATTTCATGTGACTATGGGAACCTGGAAAGTAAAGAAAGGGGTTAATCTTCCGGTAATCCACGCACATCCGCATGGTGCCGTCCTTCTTCTTAACCAGTACCAATGGGGCGGCCCAGGGACTACAGCTGTCCCTGATGACCCCTGCCTCCTTCATGTTCCTCAACATGTCCTTGGCACATTGGTAGTGTGCAGGGGGAATAGGCCTGTACCTCTCTTTGATAGGGGGGTGTTCACCGGTGGGAATATGGTGTTGGACCCCTTTAACCTGCCCAAAGTCTAGGGGATGTTTGCTAAAAACTTGCTCATACTCCCGTACCACCCGGTATACCCCTTCTTTGTGATGTGTAGGGGTATCGTCAGTGCCTACATGTAGCTGTTGGTGCCACTCATCTAACTCATCTAATAACCTAAGTGTTGTAGTGTGTCACCCTGGACAAGCCAGGGGCCACAGAGCACAACACCTACACACCCCACACTCCCTGCAGGCACATCAAGGTCAGACACAAAACCCTTGTTGCCTTCCTCCAGGGACGGGGATCCTGGGAGCGGTGACAAGGAGCAGCTTTGTTGTTATTTCTCCCCTCCGTGGGTAGGGGGTTGATTGTCCCGGGGCCCGGTGATGGGGTAGGAGTGGATGGCAGGCGGGTTGCGGGGCCTGGTGAGGTGCAGGGTCGCAGGGGCAGCGCTGTGCCGCACGGCATGGAGGTACTCACTCAGCCCAATGATGATGACACAGTTCACGGTAAAACAAGCGGCTGGATGGACGGGTCCCTCGGACGGCTGCGGTGTTGTTGTTCCTGCAGGTTAGTGATGACTGTCTCTCCCTGCACCTATGTTCTATGTTGATTCCGATGGGTTCCCACCGGTAACCCGCTCCCCGACCTGGATGTGGGCCGCAGGAGCCCCTTTTGCCCACAGGCGCTGGCCCTGGGAAACGGTTGCCCTTGGCGGTGGCGGTGTCTCCCCTTCACGGTTGGACGGTTGCCTTCTGTCGGGACTTGACTGTTTGGAAACCCAGAGGTCCCCTTCACTAACGGATTCGGCAACTTCACGGCGACTCCTAGCCTTGCCGGGGTCCGAAAAGCCCCTGCCAATGGTGCTAGCTTCTCCTTGTGTACCGGTCCGGTACCGCCGGGCCACCGCCCGTCCACGGTCTTTACGAAAAACTCCGATAGGCCACTCCTGCAGGCGGTCACCACTGTCTGCCAACCTTGCTGTTCTGTCCGGGCCACACACCCGGACCAACTTCAGGCTCTTTAGCTGTCACTTTACTCTTTCCACTTTCACTGTCAAAACTGAACTCTTTCCTCTCCAAACTCTATCTCTCTACTTCACCTCCTTCCACTTCCTCCTCCAAACTAGACTGCCTGTCTTTCCCGCCTCCAGGACTGTGAACTCCTCGGTGGGCGGAGACCAACCGCCTGGCTCCACCCCCTGGTGTGGACATCAGCCCCTGGAGGAAGGCAACAAGGGTTTTGTGTCTGACCTTGATGTGCCTGCAGGGAGTGTGGGGTGTGTAGGTGTTTTGCTCTGTGGCCCCTGGCTTGTCCAGGGCGACACATTCCCCCTTAGCAAAATGCAGACCGTTCTCGGGCTGCCCGTCCATCACCGGTTTTATTTTCACCAACTGGAAAATATAAAAATATAGAAAACTGTAACAGACATACAAGTATAATAACATCTTCCCACATCGGGAGGTACTCTTACTTAAACGTTACGGTAAACGGTTGCGGCTTCCGCTCTCTCCCACCCAAGCAACCTTGCACTGATGCTGCCCCTAAGCAAACAGACAGCACCCCTTGACCCCAGTCCTGCACAAATTGCCCGAGCGGGTTCTGTCCTTTCCAGGGGACCCACGTTCATGGGGAACCCCTGAAACCCCCAGAGGATTGCCACCGGTTCCTGTGGTGGCTGGGCCCCAGCCTACCCCACTGCGGGCCCTTCCTCCAATCTGCCTCTCCGGAGACGGCAACGGTGGAAGCTGCAACAACCATTTATTTACAAGCCACAAGTTTGTGGTTGCCTTGCAAGTTCTCAGGCATGTTCATAGAAGTTTCTATGCAAGGTGAAGGGGGTCCCAATGGGGACCAGCTGCCGGCTACGACCGGTTCCAATCAGCAGTAAATCAGGTAACTTTCCAGCAATTATTCATTTTCATTTTTAAACTTTAAAACTTTTAAACAGTGCTTTCAACACACGATGTTCACCCCCCCTCTAAATAGTAGTTTCCCTGTACCTAAGTGGGGGTCTACCTAGGTTGGGGCGAGTGGACCTCCGGGGTCCAGTGTCAGTGGTGACAGGTAGCGGGGGAGAGGGAACAATCAGTCTTTCTTCCCTGTTATCGTGTGGGGCAGGCGGAAGCATAGGGGAGCTGGGCACAGTTTCATCCCTGGGCACTGGCACTGGCTCTGGCTCACGGTTGACCACCTCCATCACTTCTTCATCCACGGGTTGTGGGAACAGTATCACTGGAAGAATCACCGCGCCGTTCTGTGTAGGCCAGTCCGCTGGGAAGTCACCCATCACGGTGTGAATTACCTCTTTTGCCTTCTCCGCTGGTGGAGGAACCGGAACTTCAGCCGTTGCCCTCAATGCTGGTGGGCACCTTTTTAGATTGTCCCGGGAAACCGTGGCCAAAGTGCCCCTTTGGTCATGACTGATCTGGTAGGCCTTCCCATCTTCCCATCTTGTGGGCTGTATGACGTATGGGGTTTGTTTCCATTGATCATCCAGCTTGTGGGTTCTCCTCTTCCGCTTCATACATTCATACCTACTATAGGGTCAAGTAGGTATGAATGTAGTAATGGGGCAGGCATAGAGAATTGTATGCGAATGTGAATTACAATAAGTCACTAAGGAATGGAATATGTGAGTGTGTGCCTAATGTAAACTATTATTGTACTGGCAAAATTACAAAATTATAGATGGAAAGGGAGAAGGGGAGGGGGGAGAGGGGAGGCTGTAATTGACTACAAAGGTATGAGTTATGAGTGATCATAGGGATAGTGTTACATAAGTGGAAATATTTATGGAGGACAGGATGTGTAAGCGCATACCTTATACAAACCTATAGAGTGCTGACGGGTGAGAGTGTGATGTTAGATATAAGACATCCTATAGTGAATAGTGAGCCGTAATCAAGTGCAACAGGGATATTTCACGTGACTATGGGAACCTGGAAGGTAAAGAAAGGGGAGAAAAAACTGTTAGACAAGGTAATCAGACATAATGTAACCAGTTGATCAGACATGACAAACATGACAAATAAAAAACAAGGAAGAATGGAACTCCATACATAGTGGAACCATATATAGTGTTCAAGAAAAGAAATATGACAAATAAAATACAAGGAAGAAGAATGGAACTCCATACATAGTGGAACCACATATAGTGCGAACACGGAAAAGAACCGGGCGTTAGAAAAAATGTGCACGGCCCAATGAATCAAGTTTGTACTTCATATTCATGGTTTAAGCCCTTGGGTTCCAACGTGCCCAGAGTATTTATCCAGAAAGATTCCCTTTCTTTGAGCTTCCTAATTCTATCGCCTACTCTGCGTATGGCTGGGACATGTTCGATGACTTGGAATCTTAATTGGGCCACTGTGTGATTATGCCTCTGGGCAGCTCCGTTGGTCCTGTTAAAGAAGGACGGCAACACTCCCCTGTATTGAGGAATCGCTAGCGGCATTGAGAACTGCAAATTATTTTTCTACCCATGATCTCACTAGTCGCTATTGGCAAGTGTCTGTTGCGGAGGCAGACCGGGAGAAGACCGCCTTCGCCACCCCGATGGGTCTCTGGGAGTTCAAAAGCATGCCCTTCGAGCTGTGCAATGCGCCAGGAACCTTCGAGAGGCTGATGGAATGCTGTTTGGGACACCGTAACTTTGAAATGGTACTGCTATACCTAAATGATGTTATTGTTTATTCTAAAGCAAACAAGACTTTAGGGTGTATAAAAAGGGAGATTAGATCCTGTGATCCCAACGTATTGTTACACTTCTATAAATCACTTGTAAGGCCACATCTGGAATATGGGAACCAGTTTTGGGCTCCACATTTTAAAAAGGACATTCAGAAGTTAGAGTCAGTTCAAAGGCGGTCAACTAGACTACTACAAGGAATGGAAGGCCTCCCATATGATGACAGGTTGAAAAAATTATTAAGTGATTATTGGCTGTAATGGGGCTTTCTGGCTGGTGCCAGCCTCTCTTCTTAGCACACAGGAACCACAATCCCTACACCATTCAATGGATTCTCTCATCCCAGCCCAGTAAAACTACATATTTCACACAGTCATAAGCAGCCCATGGGCATAGGATCTTAACTAGGCGGACAGCGGGCGCCTGGTTTTGAGCTTCCTGCCACTCCTGACTGGGCAGCGGGTCCAGATTCGCCCGTTGCTGGTGGACATGCACCTTCTCAGTTGGTGGCTGGTGAAATGCAGGCAACTCGATCTCCTCGAGGTCGTCAACCTCGCACCCTTCTTCTGACAAGTGGGGCATCCGAGAGAGTGCATCAGCATTAACGTTGGCACGACCGGTCCTGTATTTGATGGTGAAATCGTAGTTGGCTAGCCTGGCCACCCACCGCTGTTCCAACGCGCCCAACTTGGCCGTGTCCAGGTGGGTCAGCGGATTATTATCCATGAAAGCGGTGAACTTTGCTGCGGCCAGGTAATGGCGGAACCGCTCGGTGATAGCCCACACCAGCGCCAGGAGCTCGAGCTTGAAAGAGCTGTAGTTCTCAGGATTCCTTTCAGTCGGTCGGAGCTTTCGGCTAGCATAAGCAATCACCTTTTCCTTCCCATCTTGGACCTGGGACAAGACTGCCCCCAAGCCCACATTGCTGGCATCGGTATAGAGGATGAACGGGTTGCTGTAATCGGGATACGCCAGGATCTCCTCTCCGGTCAAGGCCGCCTTCAGTTGACGGAAGGATTCCTCATGCCTCTCTTCCCACACCAGTGGGGCTCCGATGGGTCTACCACCTTTGGTCTGTCCCACGAGGAGGTCTTGCATGGGGGCAGCCATCTTCGTGTACCCCTTGATGAAGCGCCGGTAGTACCCCACCAGACCCAGAAACTGCCTTACTTCCCTCACTGTGGTTGGTCTCGGCCAGTCTTGGATGGCAGTGATCTTCTCGGGGTCGGGGGCGACACCTTCTGCACCCACCACATGCCCCAGGTACTGCACTCTGGGTTTCAGCAGGTGACACTTGGAGGGCTTCAACTTCATCCCGTATTTGGCAAGGGACGCGAACACTTCGGTCAGGTTCTCCAGGTGGGCTTCATATGTCTGGGAGTACACATTCACATCATCCAGGTATAACAGGACGGTTTCGAAGTTTAGATGCCCCAGACAGCACTCCATCAGCCGTTGGAAGGTTCCAGGGGCAATGCACAGCCTGAACGGCATACTATTGAATTCACAGAGCCCCATTGGGGTGGTGAAGGCAGTTTTCTCCCGGTCCTCCGGTGCCACAGCCACTTGCCAGTACCCGCTGGTGAGGTCAAGGGTGGAGAAGTAATTTGCAGTTCTCAGTGCGGCCAAAGACTCTTCATTACGGGGCAGTGGGTAAGCATCTTTATGCGTTATCTGGTTAATCTTCCGGTAATCCACGCACATCCGCATGGTGCCGTCCTTCTTCTTAACCAGTACCAATGGGGCGGCCCAGGGACTACAGCTGTCCCTGATGACCCCTGCCTCCTTCATGTTCCTCAACATGTCCTTGGCACATTGGTAGTGTGCAGGGGGAATAGGCCTGTACCTCTCTTTGATAGGGGGGTGTTCACCGGTGGGAATATGGTGTTGGACCCCTTTAACCTGCCCAAAGTCTAGGGGATGTTTGCTAAAAACTTGCTCATACTCCCGTACCACCCGGTATACCCCTTCTTTGTGATGTGTAGGGGTATCGTCAGTGCCTACATGTAGCTGTTGGTGCCACTCATCTAACTCCCCTTGGGGCGGGTGAGTGCTGGCAGTCGGTGGTGAGGTTGGGGGAACTGCCTCGCGGATGGTGTGGGGATCCAGAGTGAGCAACTTGGCAAGTGTAGCATACCGGGGAAGCCTGACTTCTTCCTCCCCGCAGTTCAGCAACCTCACAGGCACTCTCCCCTTCTTTACATCTACCACCCCTCGGGCGTCCATTACTGTGGGCCAGTGCTCGGAGGGCATGGGCTCTATCATGGCAGGGTAGTCACGTCCCTGGGGCCCTATTGAAATGGGACAGCCATCATCCCTTTCCCCTAAAGAGGGGTATTCCTAAAGGGCAGTTTCTGCGGATACGCAGAAATTGCTCAAGAGAAGAAGATTTCAAGGCACAGGCCTCGGACCTTTTTGGTCGATTTTTAGACCGTGGCTATCCCAAAAAGATCATTCAGCACTCTTATGCCCTTGCAAAAAATACCAATAGACACAGTCTTATGATTCCCCGGATGCGTGAAAATGATTGTAACATCACGCGTATCATTGGCACGTACGATGTACAATCTGAAAGAGTCTTTTCAGTGATAAAAAAGCACTGGAAGATCTTGAGGGCTGACCCCGATTTGGTAAAGTATATTAATAAATCCCCTAGCATTACTTACAGGCGGGGTCGTACCATAGGCGATAAATTGGTGCACAGCATGTACCAGGGACCTAGACCACAGGGAACATGGCTAGATAGACGTATCTGCGGGATGTTCCGCTGTGGAAACTGTAAATATTGTGGATCCATGGAACAATGCAAAAGGGTGACTAGTGCAGCCACGGGGAAAATCTTCTCCCTACGTGATTTTGGTAACTGTAAAACCTCCGGAGTTATCTATAGGGCCACCTGTACTTGCCCTATGGACTATATAGGGAAGACCCTGAGAGAACTCCGGAGGCGGGTGGGCGAACATCTTACGGATATTAGGAATGGACGAGATACATCAATCTCTCGCCATATTAATATGATCCATGGGGGAGATACGGCTCAAATTCGTTTTTCCACTCTGGAGGTGGTGAAACCCAACCCTAGGGGAGGAGACTTTGATAGGGTATTACTGCAGAAGGAATCAGCTTGGATATTCAAAATGGGATCTTTGACCCCAGGAGGGCTGAACGAACAGCTCTCCTTTAGCTGTTTTCTTCCCACCTAGCCTTAAGCGGAACCCAAATTGTTAATTTAAATCCATTTTTGCTCTACTTTGTAAGACTTCTTCCGTTTTTAGGAATGGACCATATTAATGGTTAATATCTATGTATTCTTGTCCTTGCCCTGGGAGACTCGTTATGGATGTACCCTCATAATGTATACATGGAGGGTATATCTGTCTAGAAGGATGGTATCCCTGTTATATTTCTGACAGGGTTGATGTAATAATATATAATGGTATATCTGCCTGTTATTGTATATCCCATGATGCTTATATTATCTATGTGCCTTTAAATGGGGGTTATGTCTATTATGGCATCTATAATCTATTGTATCTGTTTTTATTGTATATCCTATGATGCCTATTTTATCTATGTGCCTACAAATGGGCGTCATGTCTATTATGGCATCTACAATCTATTTACATCGGCTAAATTAAATTATATCATACTTATATTCCTATGAATGGGAGCCCCCTATAATATGGCCTTATCTTTAAAGTAACCTTTCTTCAACAAATATATATTGCAGCGGGTGCTTTATATTAATGTTAGACGTGCAGTAAAGCACTAAGTATTCCCCTTGCTTTATTGCGCATGCGTGGGCACACGGTGCTCTGTATCATCTTACGACTTTTATGCAGACGCCGTAGCACTTAAGACCCCTGCGCATGCGCTGTGCTCTTGTTTATGTCCATTTGATTATGGCATCTCAGGGCCTCCGTCCACACGTGCGCGCCGCCTGTTGTCTGGGCAGGCGCGATGGGGATGTGGACGGCGGCGTTTCCATGCAGACGCCATAACATTCAGGACCCTCACGCATGCGCTGTGCTTTTGTCTATTTCTATCTGACTGTGGCACCTGAGGGCCTCCGTCCGCACGTGCGCGCTGCCTGGGAGGTTCTGGGCAGGCGCAATGGGGATAGGGACGGCGGCGTTCTAATTATATCGGCATCATGGGCTTTCCCAGGTGTGCGCAATGTATTAGGCATGCACATACATGGCGGTGCCGGCATCTGCATGATTGCCCTGACCGCTTACAGCTGATTATGGGATTACAGGCTATTTAAACCTCATGGTGGTATGCAGCTCCATGACGCCTCTCTGGACTATGGCAGTACTATCTCTTTAGCATTGTCATATCTAATACCTCATCTCCCTGGGCAAGTACTCTTGTATCTTTGATATTGTCTCTTTATCTTACATGCCTTTCTGTGGTGTAGCTTATGAATGTGCAATCTATGGTTAATACTATTACAACTTGTTGCTGATAGAGCTTGTCTGTCTTATAGCCTCCTGATGAACCACATGTATAGCATGTGGGGAAACGCGTCGAGGTGGAGACTGTTGTAAATCTACCATGAAATTGATGGCTCACTTCTGCTAAATTGAAGGATTTGATGTCTCATCTCTGCTATTATAAGTACTAAGGGGACTTTTGGAGAGCATCGGCATACATCGATCTGGACGTTTATGGACAGCAAGCATCCTATTTCTTTTATTGTGTGGCGCTGCCTGGATGAACCTAATATGGTCTTAAAGTTAAGTCCTGAGCCTCGATTTGATCCCCTATATTTGTAACCTCTCTTTTAAATATTGTATGTCTATATTGTATCATGTTTATTGTGACTTGATGGTCAAAATACTTTTTACACTGCTGGTGTGTTTTTTCTATATCTTAATAAAATTTGTTAATGGGAATAACGCATATACTTTTTGCTGAAAAATATTCCCGGGCCTTGGTCCCTAATCTTGATCAAACACTACATCCCCACAAGTGCACACCCACCCATCAAAGAGAGATATAAGCCAATACTACCTGCACATTACCAGTGTACCAAGGACATGTTGAGCAACATGAAGGAGGCTGGGGTTATCCCTGACAGTTGTAGCCTCTGGGCAGCTTCCATTGGTCCTGTTAAAGAAGAAGGACAGCACCACTCCCCTGTATTGAGGAATAGCTAGCTGCATTGAGAACTGCAAATTATTTTTCTACCCTTGATCTCAGTAGTCGCTATTGGCAAGTGTCTGTTGCTGAGGCAAACCGGGAGAAGACCGCCTTTGCCACCCCGATGGGTCTCTGCGAATTCAAAGAATTCAAAAGGCATGCCCTTCGAGCTGTGCAATTTGCCAGGAACCTTCCAGAGGCTGATGGAACTCCATACATAGTGGAACCACATATAGTGTGAACACGGAAAAGAACCGGGAGAAAATATGTGCACGGCGCAATGCTGCACTTGATTACGGCTCACCATCATTCAGCTACAACCAATGGGAAGACACCACACCCTTTTTTATGCCCATCCTGTCTGCAGACCACTGCCAGACATAGCTATGACCTCTGGTTACTTTTACCCCCAGTTCAGTTTTATGATTTTGTGTGCTTGTTACCTGACTACTTTTCCTGCTTGCTGTTTATGTACCTTGTTGGCCGATCCGCATTTCACCTCTGCTTGTTTTCTGATTAAGTCCTGGCCGTCCCATTCTGTTCCTGTTCCTCAATTAATGTTTTGTCCCTGCCTGACTACTATTCTCTGGAACTGCAGCCTTCCACAGGTATTGATCACCTTGGGCCCTGTGTAATTCCTAATCCCTGTATAGGGGTTAAAGGGTTCCAGGGTTCTGGAGGTCCTGCTTGGTGAGTGGCTTCCCTCTAGCCTATCCTTTACAGCCCATCTGAGTGTGTGGATTAAGGAAGGTGTTACACCGTGCCCTCTGCAGAAGGCCATGTAGGCCAGGATAGTGCTTTAAAAATTGCTGGACAACCAGGTTCAACACGTGAGCCACAAAAGGCACGTGTGTCACATTGTCACGGCGAAGGGCCGTACCCATGTTTGCATCATTGTCACACCCGGCCTTCCCTGGCTGCTGGTTGAGTGGAGACAACCATTGATGAAACTTGGTCTCCAGAGCTAACCGTCCACAACTTCTCAGCGGTGTGACTCACATTTCCCATGCATTTCAAAGTAAACATTTGACCGCATGATGGCATTGAGCTCTGCTGCCAGCATAGTAAGGAGGTGTGTGGTATTCCTTGTGCGCAGTTACAAGGAAGGGTGCCCTGACCACACAGGGTTTGGGCCGAGGTGAAGGACCCACACGAGGTTGAGGAGGCCAATTACAGCCTTCCCCCTCTCCCTCCCCTTCTTCACAAATGTGCAGGCGCAGACGTGCGTTCCATTAGCCTCACTGCATTCCACTACCATACAGGAAGTGGGCGCAGCTATTACTACGGTCGCACATAAAAGAACCCACAGCCACCACTGCACACAGCTGACTCCACCACTGGAAACCCACTTCTACAACAACGCAGGTAAGACAGGATCGGCACCTCTATGCTCCCGTTACAATCAGGCTCAGTCACCATGTGATAACGCTCTCAACAATTTAGTTGCAGGCTTCCCGTTGCTTCACCTCCACTGGCTGTGCTGCCATTTCCTCTCCCCCCTGGAAGGTATACTTTATTACACTATTTTCCTGTTTCCCTCTTCTCCCTTTTCCCATAACCTACCTTTATCTGCATTTGTGGGGTATCTATATACTATTTATATCACAGTTTTATTCATTAATACGGAAGGGAAGAGTGCGCGTGAGAGTGTTGAATTGCGGAGAGCAAGAGATTAAGCTGCCCCGATTTACCACCATTGATAAGCTGTTCACAATAGATACACATGCTATCCAAGCAGCAGCAGCGATGAACGCCGCTCGAGACCCCGGGATCCGGCCCACCGCTCGAGCCACCACCGAGCAGCAGCAGCAGCCGGACCCGAGCAGTGGGAGAGCGCAGCGTCCCCTCCTCCGCCCGCGACAAGAGTCTATGGGACTGATCACAGATAGAGCCTGTACCTATGAGAGTCTATGGGGCTGATCACAGACAGAACCTGTACTTATGAGAGTCTATGGGGCTGATCACAGATAGAGCCTGTACCTATGAGAGTCTATTGGGCTGATCACAGATAGGGCCCGTACCTATGAGAGTCTATGGGACTGATTACAGATAGATACCTGTACCTCTGATAGTTAGACTCTCATAAGTACAGGCTCTATCTGTGATCAGCCCCATAGACCCTCATAAGTACGAGCTCTATCTGTGATCAGCCCCATAGACTGTCATAGGTATGGGCCCTATCTGTGATCAGTCCCATAGACTCTCATAAGTACAGTCTCTATCTGTGATCAGCCCCATAGACTCTCATAGGTATGGGCTCTGTGATCAGCCCCATAGACTCTCATAATTACGGACTTTATCTGTGATCAGCCCCATAGACTCTCACAGGTAGGGGCCCTATCTGTGATCAGCCCCATAGACTCTCATAAGTACAGGCTCTATCTGTGATCAGCCCCTTAGACTCTCATAAGTATGAGCTCTCTCTGTGATCAGCCCCATAGACTGTCATAGGTATGGGCCCTATCTGTGATCAGTCCCATAGACTCTCATAAGTACAGTCTCTATCTGTGATCAGCCCCATAGACTCTCATAGGTACAGGCTCTATCTGTGATCAGCCCCATAGACTCTCATAGGTACAGGCTCTATCTGTGATCAGCCCCATAGACTCTCATAGGTAGGGGCTCTATCTGTGAGAAACACGGATAAAACTCGGATGAGAAAACCAGACATCAGAATGTACAGTGATGATCTGTGTAAGGTCTTATCTTGTTCCCACTTATTGCGCTGCACAATCATCGCATGCCCTGCTGTAGTGCCCCCCATGCCCCATACAGACCACCATCCACATGATGTCTAATAACACATGGATAAAAGTACACGGGTAAATTTACATGCGAGGTATAGACAGGGAAACAACTGATGAGTCTGGCATTGACCATTTCACTGACATCACGAGGACAGTGCAGCAGCCAATCAGTGAGCTCAGCAGCTCTGAGTCTGGCGTTCGGTTTACACTGGCAGAGCTCACTGATTGGGATGCACTGTCATCGTGACCAGTGAAATGGTCAATACCAGACACTAGCGGCAGAGACTGGCTAGTAGACCCATGGACAGGGAAGGAGGGCACAGCAGGGTTTGTATTTTTTTATTACACTGAAGTGAACTCTTGGACGGAGATTAAGTGAAAAATCTACTTTAGGGTCTGTGCGCACTGGGAAATTTGCTTTTCTTAAGAAAAATCTGCACCCTTTGGCAGAATTCCGCACCAGAGTCAAAAACGTACCCGGCACCCGCATGCATTTTTTCCGCGAGTTGAAATTCTGCAGGAAAACGTATAGGATGAAAAATGCAGTGAGCGCACAGCATTTTGATTTTCCCATAGATTTTGCTGGGGAAGGACTGCAGAAAGGTTATGAACAAAAGCTGCACTTTTTTTGCAGCAAAATCTGCGGCAAATCCGCGCCAAATAACCGCAGTGTGTGCACAGAGCTTTAAGGTTGTGATGGGGTCACTATGACTGGTGGCATTGTCCTATGGTTACAGTTCAGTACAGTGTCTGGACAGGAGCACCGTGCAGCAGTGTCAGTGAACTGTGTCAGTGCAGGAGCACCGTGCAGCAGCGTCAGTGTACAGTGTCAGTGCAGGAGCACCGTGCAGCAGCGTCAGTGTACAGTGTCAGTGCAGGAGCACCGTGCAGCAGTGTCAGTGTAGTGTCAGGGCAAGAGCACCGTGCAGCAGTGTCAGTATACAGTTTCAGGGCAAGAGCACCGTGCAGCAGTGTAAGTGTACAGTGTCAGTGCAGGAGCACCGTGCAGCAGTGTCAGTGTACAGTGTCAGGGCAGGAGCACCGTGCAGCAGTGTAAATGTACAGTGTCAGGGCAGGAGCACCATGCAGCAGTGTCAGTGTACAGTGTCAGGGCAGGAGCCCCGTGCAGCAGTGCTAGTGTATAGTTTCAGGGCAGGAGCACCGTGCAGCAGTGTCAGTGTACAGTGTCAGGGCAGGAGCACCTGACACTGCCTGGTGCGCCGGGTGCTGATGCCGACCCTGTTCAGAAGTTAGAGTCAGTTCAAAGGTGGTAACTAGCCCCTCCTGAGCTGTATGTGCCCTTCCTGAGCTGTATGGGCCACTTAAAACTGAATGTCCCCTCATGAGCTGTATGTGCCCCCTAGAGCTGTGTATGCCTCCCTGAGCTCTATGGGCCCCTTATAGCTATATGTGACAGTTGTAGCCTTTGGGCAGCTCCGTTGGTCCTGTTAAAGAAGAAGGACGGCACCACTCCCCCGTATTGAGGAATCGCTAGCTGCATTGTGCAAATTATTTTTCTACCCTTGATCTCACTAGTCACTATTGGCAAGTGTCCGTTGCTGAGGCAGACCGGGAGAAGACCGCCTTCGCCACCCCTATGGGTTTCTGCGAGTTCAAAAGCATGCCCTTCGAGCTGTGCAATGCGCCAGGAACCTTCCAGAGGCTGATGGAATGCTGCTTGGAACAAGATTTTAGGGTGTATAAAAAGGGAGATTAGATCCCGTGATCCCAACGTATTGTTACACCTCTATAAATCACTTGTAAGGCCACATCTGGAATATGGGAACCAGTTTTGGGCTCCACATTTTAAAAAGGACATTCAGAAGTTAGAGTCAGTTCAAAGGTGGACAACTAGACTACTACAAGGAATGGAAGGCCTCCCATATGATGACAAGTTGAAAAAGTTATTAAGTGATTATTGGCTGTAATGGGGCTTTCTGACTGGTGCCAGCCTCTCTTCTTAGCACACAGGAACCACAATCCCTACACCATGCTTCAATGGATTCTCTCATCCCAGCCCAGTAAAACTACATATTGTACACAGTGATAAGCAGCCCATGGGCATTCACCTGCATTCAAACCAATAACAGCTCATAGACCAGATAATCCATCTACCCCTGGACCAAAGACAGGAAGCTAAATCCACTGCCTGCGGTAACCAACTTAATCCTATAGGCTACTCACACAACAAACCCAACAGAAAGGAAAAAAACATGGCTTTCATTATCCATCCAATGAAAACGCATAACCATTGTGAGCCATTGGACAATGCAATTGGACACATGGTGACATGCTGCACGGCCCAATGAATCAAGTCTTTACTTCATATTCACGGTTTAAGCCCTTGGGTTCTAATGTGCCCAGAGTACATATCCAGAAAGATTTTCTTTCTTTGAGCTAAACACAAGTCAACAATACATTGTAAGCAGATTCTATTACCAGTCCCACACCATTTTGTGACGCATAATCACACAGTGATCCAATTAAGATTCCAAGTCATCGAACATGTCCAAGCCATACGCAGAGGAGGCAATAGAATTAGGAGGCTCAAAGAAAGGGAATCTTTCTGGATATATACTCTGGGCACGTTGGAACCCAAAGGCTTAAACCATGAATATGAAGTACAGACTTGATTCATTGGGCCATGCATGGACATAATGGACATAATTCTAATAGGCAGGACAGGTAATAAGGAGCACAACTAATAGCTAAAATGTGTTGTGTGACAAGACAGACACAGGAAAGGACAGGATAACAGGTGTAGGGACCAACAAGGTGAGACAAGGGGTATCAGGATAGGGTCAAGTAGGTATGAATGTAGTAATGGGGCAGGCATAGAGAATTGTATGCGAATGTGAATTACAATAAGTCACTAAGGAATGGAATATGTGAGTGTGTGCCTAATGTAAACTAATATTGTACTGGCAAAATTATAGATGGAAAGGGAGAAGGGGAGGGGGCAGAGGGGAGGCTGTAATTGACTACAAAGGTATGAGTTATGAGTGATCATAGGGATAGTGTTACATAAGTGGAAATATTTATGGAGGACAGGATGTGTAAGCGCATACCTTATACAAACCTATAGAGTGCTGACGGGTGAGAGTGTGATGTTAGATATAAGACATCCTATAGTGAATAGTGAGCCGTAATCAAGTGCAACAGGGATATTTCACGTGACTATGGGAACCTGGAAGGTAAAGAAAGGGGAGAAAAAACTGTTAGACAAGGTAATCAGACATAATGTAACCAGTTGATCAGACATGACAAACATGACAAATAAAAAACAAGGAAGAATGGAACTCCATACATAGTGGAACCATATATAGTGTTCAAGAAAAGAAATATGACAAATAAAATACAAGGAAGAATGGAACTCCATACATAGTGGAACCACATATAGTGCGAACACGGAAAAGAACCGGGCGTTAGAAAAAATGTGCACGGCCCAATGAATCAAGTCTGTACTTCATATTCATGGTTTAAGCCCTTGGGTTCCAACGTGCCGTGCCCAGAGTATTTATCCAGAAAGATTCCCATTCTTTGAGTTTCCTAATTCTATCGCCTACTCTGCGTATGGCTGGGACATGTTCGATGACTTGGAATCTTAATTGGGCCACTGTGTGATTATGCCTCTGGGCAGCTCCGTTGGTCCTGTTAAAGAAGGACGGCAACACTCCCCTGTATTGAGGAATCGCTAGCGGCATTGAGAACTGCAAATTATTTTTCTACCCATGATCTCACTAGTCGCTATTGGCAAGTGTCCGTTGCGGAGGCAGACCGGGAGAAGACCGCCTTCGCCACCCCGATGGGTCTCTGGGAGTTCAAAAGCATGCCCTTCGAGCTGTGCAATGCGCCAGGAACCTTCCAGAGGCTGATGGAATGCTGTTTGG
Organism: Anomaloglossus baeobatrachus; assembly: GCF_048569485.1. Taxonomy (NCBI): domain Eukaryota; kingdom Metazoa; phylum Chordata; class Amphibia; order Anura; family Aromobatidae; genus Anomaloglossus; species Anomaloglossus baeobatrachus. The sequence goes on from NW_027441914.1 coordinate 373,599, forward strand.
GACACCGTAACTTTGAAATGGTACTGCTATACCTAGATGATGTTATTGTTTATTCTAAAGCAAACAAGACTTTAGGGTGTATAAAAAGGGAGATTAGATCCCGTGATCCCAACGTATTGTTACACTTCTATAAATCACTTGTAAGGCCACATCTGGAATATGGGAACCAGTTTTGGGCTCCACATTTTAAAAAGGACATTCAGAAGTTAGAGTCAGTTCAAAGGCGGTCAACTAGACTACTACAAGGAATGGAAGGCCTCCCATATGATGACAGGTTGAAAAAATTATTAAGTGATTATTGGCTGTAATGGGGCTTTCTGGCTGGTGCCAGCCTCTCTTCTTAGAACACAGGAACCACAATCCCTACACCATTCAATGGATTCTCTCATCCCAGCCCAGTAAAACTACATATTTCACACAGTCATAAGCAGCCCATGGGCATAGGATCTTAACTAGGCGGACAGCGGGCGCCTGGTTTTGAGCTTCCTGCCACTCCTGACTGGGCAGCGGGTCCAGATTCGCCCGTTGCTGGTGGACATGCACCTTCTCAGTTGGTGGCTGGTGAAATGCAGGCAACTCGATCTCCTCGAGGTCGTCAACCTCGCACCCTTCTTCTGACAAGTGGGGCATCCGAGAGAGTGCATCAGCATTAACGTTGGCACGACCGGCCCTGTATTTGATGGTGAAATCGTAGTTGGCTAGCCTGGCCACCCACCGCTGTTCCAACGCGCCCAACTTGGCCGTGACCGTATTATCCATGAAAGCGGTGAACTTTGCTGCGGCCAGGTAATGGCGGAACCGCTCGGTGATAGCCCACACCAGCGCCAGGAGCTCGAGCTTGAAAGAGCTGTAGTTCTCAGGATTCCTTTCAGTCGGTCGGAGCTTTCGGCTAGCATAAGCAATCACCTTTTCCTTCCCATCTTGGACCTGGGACAAGACTGCCCCCAAGCCCACATTGCTGGCATCGGTATAGAGGATGAACGGGTTGCTGTAATCGGGATACGCCAGGATCTCCTCTCCGGTCAAGGCCGCCTTCAGTTGACGGAAGGATTCCTCATGCCTCTCTTCCCACACCAGTGGGGCTCCCATGGGTCTACCACCTTTGGTCTGTCCCACGAGGAGGTCTTGCATGGGGGCAGCCATCTTCGTGTACCCCTTGATGAAGCGCCGGTAGTACCCCACCAGACCCAGAAACTGCCTTACTTCCCTCACTGTGGTTGGTCTCGGCCAGTCTTGGATGGCAGTGATCTTCTCGGGGTCGGGGGCGACACCTTCTGCACCCACCACATGCCCCAGGTACTGCACTCTGGGTTTCAGCAGGTGACACTTGGAGGGCTTCAACTTCATCCCGTATTTGGCAAGGGACGCGAACACTTCGGCCAGGTTCTCCAGGTGGGCTTCATATGTCTGGGAGTACACATTCACATCATCCAGGTATAACAGGACGGTTTCGAAGTTTAGATGCCCCAGACAGCACTCCATCAGCCGTTGGAAGGTTCCAGGGGCGTTGCACAGCCTGAACGGCATACTATTGAATTCACAGAGCCCCATTGGGGTGGTGAAGGCAGTTTTCTCCCGGTCCTCCAGTGCCACAGCCACTTGCCAGTACCCGCTGGTGAGGTCAAGGGTGGAGAAGTAATTTGCAGTTCTCAGTGCGGCCAAAGACTCTTCATTACGGGGCAGTGGGTAAGCATCTTTATGCGTTATCTGGTTAATCTTCCGGTAATCCACGCACATCCGCATGGTGCCGTCCTTCTTCTTAACCAGTACCAATGGGGCGGCCCAGGGACTACAGCTGTCCCTGATGACCCCTGCCTCCTTCATGTTCCTCAAAATGTCCTTGGCACATTGGTAGTGTGCAGGGGGAATAGGCCTGTACCTCTCTTTGATAGGGGGGTGTTCACCGGTGGGAATATGGTGTTGGACCCCTTTAACCTGCCCAAAGTCTAGGGGATGTTTGCTAAAAACTTGCTCATACTCCCGTACCACCCGGTATACCCCTTCTTTGTGATGTGTAGGGGTATCGTCAGTGCCTACATGTAGCTGTTGGTGCCACTCATCTAACTCCCCTTGGGGCGGGTGAGTGCTGGCAGTCGGTGGTGAGGTTGGGGGAACTGCCTCGCGGATGGTGTGGGGATCCAGAGTGAGCAACTTGGCAAGTGTAGCATACCGGGGAAGCCTGACTTCTTCCTCCCCGCAGTTCAGCAACCTCACAGGCACTCTCCCCTTCTTTACATCTACCACCCCTCGGGCGTCCATTACTGTGGGCCAGTGCTCGGAGGGCATGGGCTCTATCATGGCAGGGTAGTCACATCCCTGGGGCCCTATTGAAATGGGACAGCCATCATCCCTTTCCCCTAAAGAGGGGTATTCCTAAAGGGCAGTTTCTGCGGATACGCAGAAATTGCTCAAGAGAAGAAGATTTCAAGGCACAGGCCTCGGACCTTTTTGGTCGATTTTTAGACCGTGGCTATCCCAAAAAGATCATTCAGCACTCTTATGCCCTTGCAAAAAATACCAATAGACACAGTCTTATGATTCCCCGGATGCGTGAAAATGATTGTAACATCACGCGTATCATTGGCACGTACGATGTACAATCTGAAAGAGTCTTTTCAGTGATAAAAAAGCACTGGAAGATCTTGAGGGCTGACCCCGATTTGGTAAAGTATATTAATAAATCCCCTAGCATTACTTACAGGCGGGGTCGTACCATAGGCGATAAATTGGTGCACAGCATGTACCAGGGACCTAGACCACAGGGAACATGGCTAGACAGACGTATCTGCGGGATGTTCCGCTGTGGAAACTGTAAATATTGTGGATCCATGGAACAATGCAAAAGGGTGACTAGTGCAGCCACGGGGAAAATCTTCTCCCTACGTGATTTTGGTAACTGTAAAACCTCCGGAGTTATCTATAGGGCCACCTGTACTTGCCCTATGGACTATATAGGGAAGACCCTGAGAGAACTCTGGAGGCGGGTGGGCGAACATCTTACGGATATTAGGAATGGACGAGATACATCAATCTCTCGCCATATTAATATGATCCATGGGGGACATACGGCTCAAATTCGTTTTTCCATTCTGGAGGTGGTGAAACCCAACCCTAGGGGAGGAGACTTTGATAGGGTATTACTGCAGAAGGAATCAGCTTGGATATTCAAAATGGGATCTTTGACCCCAGGAGGGCTGAACGAACAGCTCTCCTTTAGCTGTTTTCTTCCCACCTAGCCTTAAGCGGAACCCAAATTGTTAATTTAAATCTATTTTTGCTCTACTTTGTAAGACTTCTTCCGTTTTTAGGAATGGACCATATTAATGGTTAATATCTATGTATTCTTGTCCTTGCCCTGGGAGACTCGTTATGGATGTACCCTCATAATGTATACATGGAGGGTATATCTGTCTAGAAGGATGGTATCCCTGTTATATTTCTGACAGGGTTGATGTAATAATATATAATGGTATATCTGCCTGTTATTGTATATCCCATGATGCTTATATTATCTATGTGCCTATAAATGGGGGTTATGTCTATTATGGCGTCTATAATCTATTGTATCTATTTTTATTGTATATCCTATGATGCCTATTTTATCTATGTGCCTACAAATGGGGGTCATGTCTATTATGGCGTCTACAATCTATTTACATCGGCTAAATTAAATTATATCATACTTATATTCCTATGAATGGGAGCCCCCTATAATATGGCCTTATCTTTAAAGTAACCTTTCTTCAACAAATATATATTGCAGCGGGTGCTTTATATTAATGTTAGACGTGCAGTAAAGCACTAAGTATTCCCCTTGCTTTATTGCGCATGCGTGGGCACTAGAGATGAGCGAACCGGTCCCGGTTCGGCTCGAGGTCGGCTCGCCGAACGGGGGTCCCGTTCGAGTTCGGTTCGTCGAACGTTCGACGAACCGAACTCGAACGTATAGGCTAGAATGGGAGGCAATCACAAACACATAAAAATGCATGATAAATGTACACAAACAGTTAATAAACATTGCCATAACACTTACCGGTCCTCGCGATCCCTTCTGCACTCTGTCTCCTGCCGCTATTCCATCCAATGATCGCTGAATCCTCCCGGTGACCGGCACTGCCAGCAGAGATGCAGGACCTATCGTGACGTCAAAATAGCCATGTGACCAGTCACGTGGCTATTATCTCATTGGCTACAGACTGGTCACATGACTATGACACGTCATGTAGGACCTGCGAGTGCATCTCTCCGGTACACGGTGCACATATGTGTATCGCCGTGTACCGGCGACATGCTCTAGCACACGGTCGACTCCCCATTCCGTTAGGGACCGGCTGACACAGCCGGTCATTAACGGAGATCACCGTTGCCATAGCAACACAGTTAGCGGTGATGTCACCGCTAACCGCGGCTCCGAGAGCACCGTTGCTATGGTAACGCGTCTGTCAGCGTTACCGCTGTTACCGCTGACAGCCAGCACTGATCACTCACGGAGTGAAGGCTGCACGATTGTAGTGAGCATTGTAGTGAGGATGGAGGTTCCCCAGCCCCAAGTGATGAGCTGGTGAATCTCATCCTCACTACAATCGTCACTACTACTACACTAGTGAGGATTGTAGTGAGCATTGTAGTGAGGATGGAGGTTCCCCAGCCCCAAGTGATGAGCTGGGTAAACTCATCCTCACTACAATCGTCACTACTACTACACTAGAAAGAAAGAAGACAGAAAAGCAGGATCGTGGAGGGCTGACAGGGGGTAATAAAGATGGAGTCTCTAATGTGTCTGTGTATTTATTTCTATTAAAGTATTTTTTCTCTGTGTGGTGTTTTTTTAACCCTTTATTGGAGATTCTTAATGGCCGGGTCAAACGTGCCTGACATTAAGAATCTCTGGCTTAATACTGGCTAGTAAAACAAAGCCAGTATTAACTCATGATTACCCAACAAGCCACCCGGCTCCAGGGCTGTTGGAAGAGTTGGATACAGCGCCAGATGATGGCGCTTCTATGAGAGCGCCATTTTCTGGGGCGGCTGCGGACTGAAATCCGCAGTAGAGGCGCCCAGAAACCTCGGGCTAACCTGTGCTGCGGATTTCAATCCCCAGCTGCCTAGTTGTACCCGGCTGGACACAAAAATGGGGCGAAGCCCACGTCATTTGTTTTTTAATTATTTCATGAAATAAGTGAAATAATTAAAAAAAAACGGGCTTCCCTATATTTTTGGTTCCCAGCCGGGTACAAATAGGCAACTGGGGGTTGGAGGCAGCCCGTGGCTGCCTGCTGTACCTGGCTAGCATACAAAAATATGGCGAAGCTCACGTCCTTTTTTTTGTAGTTTTTTGGCAAAAAAAATAAAAAATGCTTCCCTGGATTTTCCATTGCCAGTGAAGGTAACACCAAGCAGTGGGGGTTAGCAGCCAGTAGCTGCTTGGATTACCCTTAGCTAGCAATACAAAAAATGCAGCGGGAGCCCATATATATTTTTTTTAATTATTTATTTAAATAACTAAAAATAAAATGGGCTTCCCTGTATTTTGATTGCTAGACATCACAGTGCTGTAAAAATAAATCTTTAAAAAAATGACGTAGCGCTCCGCGGTATTTTTGATTCTCAGCGCAGATAAAGCAGACAGCTATGGGTTGCCACCCCCATCTGCCTGCCGTTACCTTGGTTGGCAATCAAAATACAGGGAAGCCCATTAATTTTTTCTATTTAAAAAATGGTTAAAAAAAAAAATTACGTTGGGTCCCCCCATTTTTGATAGCCAGCTAGGGTAAAGTTGACAGCTGTAGCCTGAAAACCACAGCTGGCAGCTTTACCGTGGTTGGGGATCCAATGTGGAGGTCCCCTCAGGCTCTTTTTTATAATTATTTTATAAATATTAATAATTACACAATAAAAGTAGGGTCCCCCCCAAATTGGATCACCAGCCAAGGTAAAGCGGACAGCTGTGGTCTGGTATTCTCAGGGTGGGAAGGTCCATAGTTATTGGGCCTTCACAGCCTAAAAATAGCAGGCCGCAGGCACCCCAGACGTGGCGCATCCACTAGATGCGCCAATCCTGGTGCTTCACCCCAGCTCATCCCGTGCCCTGGTGCAGTGGCAAACGGGGTAATAAATCGGGTTGATACTAGCTGTAAAGTCACCTGAGATCAAGCCCAGCAGTTTGTGATGTCATGGTGTCTATTAGATACCCAACATCATAAACTGTCAGTACTAACAAAAAAAAAAAAAAAATCGACAAAAGAAATTTATTTGAAAAAACAGTCCCCAAAACATTTCCTCTTTCACCAATTTATTGTAAGAAAAAAAATAAAGGGGTCCCACGACGACTCTGGACCGTCTAGAATATGGGGGGGAGACACTCAGGGAACGTATCCCCCATTTTCTAGGAGTGCGGACCCTTCATGTGAGGAGTGTGGGTGCAATGAATCTGCACTCACTCTCCCCGGGTCCACAGCAGCAGAGTCCATGTCATAATGGTTGCTACCAAAGCTGCAATGCCCTGCTCATGAGGTAAGGGCATGCCTAATCAGGAGAACTACTGTAGAGGAAGCTCTGCTCACTGGTATATAGGTGCTCAGAGGTAATAATAGATAAAATTAGTGAGTAACCTCGGCACTCTAAATCTCCCAGACTAAGTCAGTAAGTCACAACGGATAGTAATGCAAAATCACTCTTTATTGGTCCGTATTAAGAAAAAAATTTTTTTCATAACCATATATGTTTTTGTCCAAAACAAGTTACAAATGACGTTTCAGCCTGAGCCTTCGTCAGATTGGACTTATCTGCATGTAATCATGAAAAATGACAATAATCAGTATCACATAAGAGTGAGAGAACAATAACATAAACTCGAACAATGTAGAGGTACAATTGGGATGCAGCAAAAAAATTGCAACACAGCAAGAAATGAAACACATGATACAAATGTCATAATACAGTACAAGGACAATATAGTAATGACAAATATGGGGTCAGAGTAGACTTAGACAGCTCTGGTACGAAAGAGATGTCAATCATAAAGTAACATGTGCAGTAGGTGTAGAGCTACAGTATGCATGGCAGAGCTAATGGGTAGACCGACCATAGAAAAAGAACGGAGAAAAAGTGGAGAAAAAGTGGAGAAAAAAATGGAGAAAAAGTGGAGAAAAAGTGGAGAAAAAGTGGAGAAAAAAATGGAGAAAAAGTGGAGAATAAGTGGAGAAAAAGTGGAGAAAAAGTGGAGAAAAAGTGGAGAAAAAGTGGAGAAAAAGTAGAGAAAAAGTAGAGAAAAAAAATGGAGAAAAAGTGGAGAAAAAAATGGAGAAAAAGTGGAGAAAAAGTGGAGAAAAAGTGGAGAAAAAGTGGAGAAAAAGTAGAGAAAAAAATGGAGAAAAAGTGGAGAAAAAAATGGAGAAAAAGTGGAGAAAAAGTGGAGTAAAAATGGAGAAAAAGTGGAGAAAAAATGGAGAAAAAAATGTAGAAAAAGTGGAGAAAAAAATGGAGAAAAAGTGGAGAAAAAATGGAGAAAAAGTGGAGAAAAAGTGGAGAAAAAGTAGAGAAAAAAATGGAGAAAAAGTGGAGAAAAAGTGGAGTAAAAATGGAGAAAAAGTGGAGAAAAAATGGAGAAAAAAATGGATAAAAAGTGGAGAAAAAGTGGAGAAAAAGTGGAGAAAAAGTGGAGAAAAAGTGGAGAAAAAATGGATAAAAAGTGGAGAAAAAGTGGGGAATAAGTGGAGAAAAAGTGGAGAAAAAAATGGAGAAAAAGTGGAGAAAAAGTGGAGAAAAAGTGGAGAAAAGGTGGAGAAAAAAATGGAGAAAAAGTGGAGAAAATGTGGAGAAAAAAATGGAGAAAAAGTGGAGAAAAAGTGGAGAAAAAATGGATAAAAAGTGGAGAAAAAGTGGAGAAAAAGTAGAGAAAAAAATGGAGAAAAAGTGGAGAAAAAGTGGAGTAAAAATGGAGAAAAAGTGGAGAAAAAATGGAGAAAAAAATGGATAAAAAGTGGAGAAAAAGTGGAGAAAAAGTGGAGAAAAAATGGATAAAAAGTGGAGAAAAAGTGAAGAAAAAGTGGAGAAAAAATGGAGAAAAAGTGGAGAAAAAGTGGAGAAAAAGTGGAGCACCCTTTGGTGCCTTTCATGTGGCACTAAGGGGTGCTTAGCTTTGTATTTAGCCAAAAAAATGAAAAAAAAAATGACGTAGGGTTCCCCCTAGTTTTGTAGCCAGCTAGGGTAAAGCAGACGGCTGCAGCCTGCAGACCACAGCTGGCAACCTCACCTTGGCTGGTAATCCAAAACTGAGGGCACCCCACGCTGTTATTTTAAATTAAATAAATAATTAAAAAAAAAAACACGTAGGGGTCCCCCAAAATTGGATCACCAGCCAAGGTAAAGCAGACAGCTGGAGCCTGATATTCTCAGACTAGGGAGGTCCATGGTTATTGGACTCTCCCCAGCCTAAAAATAGCAGGCCGCAGCCGCCCCAGAAGTGGCGCATCCATTAGATGCGCCAATCCTGGTGCTTTGCCCCAGCTCATCCCGCGCCCTGGTGCGGTGGCAAACGGGGTAATATATGGGGTTAATACCAGGTGTGTAATGTCACCTGGCATCAAGCCCTGGGGTTGGTGAGGTCAGGCGTCTATCAGATACCCGACATCACCAACCTAGTCAGTAATAAAAAAAATAGACGACAAACACATTTTTATTTGAAAAAACACTCCCCAAAACATTCCCTCTTTAACCAATTTATTAGAATGAAAAACAAATCCAGGTCTGGTGTAATCCAAGGGGTTGCCATGACGATCCACACTGTCCCAGTCAATGAAGAGCAGGATGTTCCCCATTGGCTGGGAGAGCAATGCAGTGACCTGAGCTAACATCAATGGGTCAGCCCTGGTCACTGTAGGGCATGACAAGTGCTGCTGTCAGCGAGGTACATTACCTGCGCTGATCTCCAGCACTGCTGACAGCCCCTGTCACTAAGTTCAATGACCGCCGCCTTCACAGCCAAGAATCGCGAGAGGCCCGTGACGTCACCGCTAGTCAGTCTCGGGTCGGAAGCGAGAGAAGGTGATGTGACAAGCGGCGACCATGGAGGACAGTGACAGCGCTGAGGTCGGGATGGCGGGACTTCATCACCGCAGGCAGGGCCGGCTCCAGGTTTTTGTGGGCCCCGGGCGGAAGAGTCTCAGTGGGTCCCATACACACGCAGACACACACACATACACAGATACATACACGTACATATACATATTTAAAGACAAACTCACAAAAATACATATAAACAGACAAATCTATACAGTCATATACACTGACATACATAGATACACATCATACATGCATACATACAGAGACACACACTGCTATGCTGCATACATACATACAGACACACACATACTGCTCTGCATGCATACATACATATAGACAGACACACTGCTCTGCTACATACATACATATAGACAGACACACACATACTGCTCTGCTGCATACATACATATAGACAGACACACACACACTGCTCTGCTACATACATACATATAGACAGACACACACACACTGCTCTGCTACATACATACATATAAACACACACACACACACTGCTCTGCTGCATACATACATACAGACAGACACGCATACTGCTCTGCTGCATACATACATGCATACATACAGACACACACACACACTGCTCTGCTGCATACATACATACAGACACGCATACTGCTCTGCTGCATACATACATGCATACATACATACAGACAGACACGCATACTGCTCTTCTGCATACATACATACATACATACATACAGACAGACACGCATACTGCTCTGCATGCATACATACAGACACGCATACTGCTCTGCTGCATACATACATGCATACATACTGCTCTGCTGCATACATACATGCATACATACAGACACGCATACTGCTCTGCTGCATACATACATGCATACATAGACATGCATACTGCTCTGCTGCATACATACATGCATACATACAGACACGCATACTGCTCTGCTGCATATATACATACATACAGACATGCATACTGCTCTGCTGCATATATACATACATACAGACATGCATACTGCTCTGCTGCATATATACATACATACATACAGACACATATACTGCTCTGCTGCATACATACATGCATACATACAGACACGCATACTGCTCTGCTGCATATATACATGCATACATACAGACATGCATACTGCTCTGCTGCATACATACATGCATACATACAGACAGACACGCATATTGCTCTGCTGCATACATACATACATACATACAGACACGCACACTGCTCTGCTGCATATATACATACATACACGCATACTGCTCTGCTGCATATATACATACATACATACAGACACGCATACTGCTCTGCTGCATATATACATACATACATACAGACACGCATACTGCTCTGCTGCATATATACATACATACATACAGACACGTATACTGCTCTGCTGCATACATACATGCATACATACAGACAGACACGCATATTGCTCTGCTGCATATATATATATACAGACAGACACGCATGCTACTCTGCTACATATATACATACATACAGACACGTATACTGCTCTGCTGCATACATACATGCATACATACATACAGACACGCATATTGCTCTGCTGCATATATATATATACATACATACAGACATGCATACTACTTTGCTACATATATACATACATACATACAGACACGCATACTGCTCTGCTGCATATATACATACATACAGACACGCATACTGCTCTGCTGCATATATACATACATACAGACACGCATACTGCTCTGCTGCATATATACATACATACAGACACGCATACTGCTCTGCTGCATATATACATACATACAGACACGCATACTGCTCTGCTGCATATATACATACATACAGACACGCATACTGCTCTGCTGCATATATACATACATACATACAGACACGCATACTGCTCTGCTGCATATATACATACATACATACAGACACGCATACTGCTCTGCTGCATACATACATACATATAGACACGCATACTGCTCTGCTGCATATATACATACATACAGACACGCATACTGCTCTGCTGCATATATACATACATACAGACACGCATACTGCTCTGCTGCATATATACATACATACAGACACGCATACTGCTCTGCTGCATATATACATACATACAGACACGCATACTGCTCTGCTGCATATATACATACATACAGACACGCATACTGCTCTGCTGCATATATACATACATACATACAGACACGCATTCTGCTCTGCTGCATATATACATACATACATACAGACACGCATACTGCTCTGCTGCATATATACATACATACATACAGACACGTATACTGCTCTGCTGCATACATACATGCATACATACAGACAGACACGCATATTGCTCTGCTGCATATATATATACAGACAGACACGCATACTACTCTGCTACATATATACATACATACAGACACGTATACTGCTCTGCTGCATACATACATGCATACATACATACAGACACGCATATTGCTCTGCTGCATATATATATACATACATACAGACATGCATACTACTTTGCTACATATATACATACATACATAGACACGCATACTACTTTGCTACATATATACATAGACACGCATACTGCTCTGCTGCATATATACATACATACAGACACGCATACTGCTCTGCTGCATATATACATACATACAGACACGCATACTGCTCTGCTGCATATATACATACATACAGACACGCATACTGCTCTGCTGCATATATACATACATACAGACACGCATACTGCTCTGCTGCATATATACATACAGACACGCATACTGCTCTGCTGCATATATACATATATACATACAGACACGCATACTGCTCTGCTGCATACATACATACATATAGACACGCATACTGCTCTGCTGCATGCATACATACAAACACACACCTTGCTCTGCGGGGCCCACACACGCGGCTCCGGGGGTCACACACACGGCTCTGCGGGGCCCACACACGCGGCTCCGGGGGTCACACACACGGCTCTGCGGGGCCCACACACGCACGGGGGGACAGGGAGGGGCGGGGAGGGAGTGATGTCCCACATACTGATCAGGTCACGGTGCAGATGGGGCCCACACAGCGCCGGAGGGAAGCGATGTGCTGGGGGTCGCTGGCTGGCACTGTGACTCCTTCATCTGTGCGACCGAGCAGGACGCCGGGCGGTAGCTCCGCCCACAGATGATGCTCAATGCAGGAGAACACAGTGGCCTTAAAGGGCCGGCAGGCACAGTTTCCAGTAGTGATGGGCAGTCCGGCTCTTTTTGATGAGCCGGCTCATTCGGCTCGGCGCACCAAAAAGAATCGGCTCTTTCGGCTCAAAAAACGGCTCTTTTTTTAAAAAAAACCCTCTGCTACACCTTGTGATGATACAGAACCTCCCCTGTACATTGGGAACCTCATTCTACACCCTTGTATGTATCTAGTGAAGCAGTAAAAACAGTTTTTAGCATTATTGTTTCCGTTTCCTCAGATTGTCAGCTCTTCTGGACAGGGCCCTCGCTCCTCTTTTATGTGGTGTTTTTTGTACATGTCCTTTCTACATTAGTCAGTGCTCTGATATGTGTCGCTCCTACAAAAGATTATAATTCCTGAAAATAAAGGCGAGTTGCAATTACTGTGCTGCCTGTCACTATATGTGCAACACACACACACACACTGTACATACTGAACACAAAGGACACACATACATACACACATTGTACACACATACTGTGCGCACACCAAAATATGGAAGCATAGGATACTGAATAGCAAAATCAGTTTATTTCAACACAACCTGGAACAGAAATGTTTAAATGCTAACATAGCATGGGTCCACCTTCTGCTGGTGGTGCACAGCACTACAAATCCCAGCAAGTGGAACACAATATGGCACTACAACACTAGTTACATACCAACTTTTTTAACAGTTAAGTGACAATAAATGTCATTGAGGTAGTATTGCACATAAAACAAATGTATAGAGGTTGTGTGCAGATGTCAGATCTATTTACATCTAAAAATACCAGGATTTGTTAACAGAAATAGAAAAAAAAGTCTTAACTGCGAGAATTGTGACACCACAACGCCACAGACACATGCATATAGAGGCTAATGAATATGTTGTATGTAGTCACCAAACTAGTAAAAAAATATCAATTGTGGTCACAAAAAAAAAATAACACACGCACGCATGCACAGACACTCACACACACACATGCACACACACACACGCGCACAGACTGTAGCTTCCACTAAACATTGAAGGAATGGAGACATGGTTTATTATCAATGATTTTCTCTTTTTTATGCCAGAAAGAAAACCTTACAGGGTTAAATGAACATGTCAGGGGTCATCTGTTCTTTGCACACACTGGACACTAAAGCGGGCTTTACACGCTGCGACATCGCTAATGCGGAGTCGTTGGGGTCACGGAATTCGTGACGCACATCCGGCCGCATTAGCGATGCCGTTGCGTGTGACACCGATAAGCGATTTTGCATCGTTGCAAAAACGTGCAAAATCGCTAATCGGCGACACGGGGGTCCATTCTCAAAAATCGTTACTGCAGCAGTAACGAAGTTGTTCCTCGTTCCTACGGCAGCACACATCGCTGCGTATGACGCCGCAGGAACGAGGAAGCTCCCCTTACCTGCCTCCCGGCTGCTATGCGGAAGGAAGGAGGTGGGCGAGATGTTACGTCCCGCTCATCTCCGCCCCTCCGCTGCTATTGGGCGGCGGTTCAGTGACGTTTCAGTGACGTCGCTGTGACGCCGCACGGACCGCCCCCTTAGAAAGGAGGCGGTTCGCCGGTCACAGCAACGTCGCCGGACAGGTAAGTATGTGTGACGGCTGTTGTGCGACACGGGCAGCGATTTGCCCGTGTCGCGCAACAGATGGGGGCGGGTACCCACACTAGCGATATCGGGACCAATATCGCAGTGTGTAAAGTAGCCTTAAGGGTACCTTCACACTTTAGCGATGCAGCAGCGATCCAACCAGCGATCTGACCTGGTCAGGATCGCTGCTACATCGCTACATGGTCGCTGGTGAGCTGTCAAACAGGCAGATCTCACCAGCGACCAGCCCCCAGCCAGCAGCGACGTGCAAGCGACGCTGCGCTTGCACGGAGCCGGCGTCTGGAAGCTGCGGACACTGGTAACTAAGGTAAACATCGGGTATGGTTACCCGATGTTTACATTAGTTACCAGCGCACACCGCTTAGCTTAGCGCTGGCTCCTTGCTCTCCTAGCTACAGTACACATCGGGTTAATTAACCCGATGTGTACAGCAGCTACATGTGCAGAGAGCCGGAGCCGGCAGCACAGGCAGCGTGAGAGCTGCGGAGGCTGGTAACTAAGGTAAATATCGGGTAACCACCTTGGTTACCCGATGTTTATCTTGGTTACAGCTTACCGCAGCTGCCAGACACCGGCTCCTGCTCCCTGCTCGCTTCATTTGTCGCTCTCTCGCTGTCACACACAGCGATCTGTGTGTCACAGTGGGAGAGCGCCTTTGAAGAAAACGAACCAGGGCTGTGTGTAATGAGCAGCGATCTCGCAGCAGGGGCCAGATCCAGTGTCACACACAGCGAGATCGCTAATGAGGTCACAAAAAACGTGACTCAGCAGCGATCTCGGCAGCGAGCTCGCTGTGTGTGAAGCACCCCTAAGTGCTGACTTCTATTACTAACTCTATACAATGATTGAAGCTGTATACACTTCTTTACATATGTTTGGTCTAAAATGCTCTTACTTACCCAACAACTGGTCAGGTCTTTACTGTAGTGGTCCTGAACCCTGACTAATACCTATGTGGCGCCCCTGACCTGGTCAGGCACCACTGAGTACTGCACCCATGCTGGGGACAGTACAATACAGGTAATCCAGAAGGCTGACTGGGGTGTGGAACACAGGCGCATAGTGACCAGGTCTCACACATGTACCTTTGAGAGGACCCCTGGGGATCCCAGGAGGGGGCAAAGCCTATACCTCCACTGGAATAGTGGCAGGGGGTCAAAAGCCTCCATCTCCTCTCAAGGGGTGTGGTGGAGAGTCTGGTTGCTAGGTGGCGTAGGCAAGAACAGGAGAGGAGGAGCAGTGAGTCAGTTAGAAGGAGAACTCCAGAGGGCTCGGTGAGGAGCAGACCTGTGGGGTTGATGCTGTCTAACAGCGCCCGCGCAGTGGCTACTGACGGGGGAGAACGGTCAACTAGGAGTGCTACCTGAAAGCCAGCTTCAGCTAGAGAGAAAGCACGGAGTGGGAAGTAAGGAGACTGCTAGAGAGCACCAGGCCCAACCGGGCGGCAGATCCCGAAGCGAAGATAGATCCAGCTTTCTTCTGCTAAACCTGCCGGTGTGGGGCTCTCAAAGCCCACACCACAACACCACAAAAGCCGCAGCCACGTAACCGCAGTGAGGGCCCATAGGTCACAGGAGGCAAGCAGCTGGAGTGGCCTGGTCCGGGGAACAAGCAAACGGCAAACAAAAGGGGGAGAGAGGCTGCCGCATCTTCCCTGGGTGACCCCCATAGGGACTCAAAGTCGGGGTCACCCCAAACCACCAAGGGCTAAGGAAGGCGAGTCAGTAGTCACCCTCATAAAGTCAGCCTGAAGGATATCTGGTTCCCACCTGGTTCATCTCAGCTACGCCCGGGCTACTCACTCTGCCATCAAATGTGAGTAAAGCCCTTGAAAGACAGTTCTGCCTGTGTGAGTCATTCTGCGACTTGTGGTACTACAAACCTACACAGGGCCCTGGGGCTTGCCTCACTCTCAGGAGGCTACTACATCCGACTGCACCCACCATCAGCCCCAGGCGTCCCCTAACCTGCAGTGGCGGTCCCCACTGACCGCAATACTGAGAGTGGCGTCACGATCAAAACCGAAGATTCCCTACCTGTGACCAGCACCAGCTACGTGGAGTCCCTGAAGGTATGCACCGATACTACACCTGTGGGGCTTCACATCTGGCGTCACGAACAGGATAAGGACTAGACCTGTTCAGACAGGTGACCATGTGCCTGGGCGGTCCGCTTGAAAAATTGGAAGCGCCGCCATATTGCCACCATGAAAAGCGCGCTGAAAAACAACAGCAGCCCGCGCTGGAAGAAGTTACCGCCCACGAAGAGGTGTGGCTACCCAGAGATCCTCTGCGGAGTTCTGAGCTTGCCAGCGAAGAGAGCGGAAGCGTCCAGAGACGGCGGAGCAGAAGAGAAGCCAGCAGCTTGCTAGAGAAAATGGCGTCTGAGTGCAGAGACCCAGAGCCAGGCTCCGCTGCCTGGTGGTGTCGGGAGCTCGCCGAGTTCTGCGATCAACTAGAAGCCAGGGTCGGAAGGCTGATCAGAGAGGGACGCGAGGAGTTCCTATGGATGACCGCGGCGGTTCGGGCCTACGAGGAGAGAGCCGCGCACCGAGTGCCAGATCGGGCGGTGACAACTCAGACCCCGATGCTGCCAACGATGGGTGAGTCGAGTGATGCCCCGGCTAGCGCAAGTGCCCCGACCCCTACTGCCACGCCCGCGGTCCCTGAAGAGGCGCCCGGCGCGGCGACGCTGAGCCAGGCCGCAGCCACGCCAGGTGCGGCCCGCCAAGCCCCGGCCGCCGCAGCGATGCTCTGCTCGGCCCGCCAAGCCCCGGCCGCCGCAGCGATGCCCTGCTCGGCCCACCAAGACCCGGTCCCTGCAGCGATGCCCAGCCCAGCCTGTACAGACCCCATCGCAGCTGCGACGCCGATCCAGGCCGCCGCCATGCCAGGCGCGGCCCGCCAAGACCAGGCCGCCGCCAAACAGGGCGCGGCCCGCCAAGACCAGGCCGCCGCCAAACAGGGCGCGGCCCGCCAAGACCAGGCCGCCGCCATGCCAGGCGCGGCCCGCCAAGACAAGGCTGACGTACCATTTACCCCGGCCTGCAAGGCCAGAGCAGACAAGGCTCCCCAGGTTCAGGAAGTCCCTGCTAGGCAATCTCTGGTAGGTGAGGACTCCGCATACTGGCAGCTAAAAGCCGACCTGGAAGCTAAGTTCCCACGGGAGATGGTGGAGCGGTACATGCTCCCTCCGCACACCCCAAAGAGCATCCCGACAGCTCCTGCAGCAACCACGGCAAAGAGTTCCCCACCTGGGCCGGCAGAAAGAAGTCCATCCCCAGCACTGCTACCCAAGGAGTGCCAGGAAGAACTAAGGGGGGGAGGAGGCCAGGAAGCTGAGAGGCTGACTCCAGAACCATACCCAGAGCCAGAGATGCTGCCTTATTCTCGCTGGGATGAGGAAGACTTGACACCATCTGCAGAAGAAGAACTGCCCAAAAGCCTTACCTGGGAGTTTGTGAGCTGCACCCTACAGAATCCAGCCCGTAAGACACACCGCAACAGAACGCAACTATCCCCTGCACCGTCATCCCCAGAGCAGCGGGAAGTCACCGCCAGAGACCTGCAAGAAAAACGAGCCCTGAGAAGGTCCAAAGCCCAGGCCAGAGGACCCCTTTTCAGAGGAGTAGTGGAGGATTTTAATCTGAGAAGTGGATATGGATTCATCGTAGCCCCTGGTATCAAAGAAGGGATATTTGTCAACAGAAGAGATGTGAGAGCTCATCTGCCTAGAGGACACCCTGGCAGAAATCTAAAGATGGGAGATTCAGTCCAGTTTACTATGCACCAAGGTGAAAGAGGATTGTATGCTCTGGACGTAACACAAAGTCCTAAAGAAAGAGAAGGAAGACAAAGCAGAGAAAAAGAACCTACGGATGAAACGACCACAGACGACGACAAGGAGCAGGAAAGCAGCAGGTGCCGCAGCCATACAGGCCCAAGCCCTGGTAAAGAGGAGTAAAGTAAAGGAAAGTAAGAAGTTACTGTTTCGACCAGTTTGAAAGTTTTGGTTTGCAACGTTCTCAAGTTTAAGCATGTGCCCACAAAAACTATTGTGAGAAAACCATAAACCTTAAGGCTATGAACTGGCTATAGCCACAAACTCTCGCAGTGTAAATAGTTACACCAGAGGGCACCACCGCCACCAGAGTCAGCCTGTTTAGGGGCTTGGCTCGTCTGCAACCAGGAGGAGCCCGTCCGTATATAGGGCCTTGGCTCACCTGCAACCAGAGAGCACGCCTGTTTATGGGGCCTTGGCTCACCACCACAAAGAGGGTACCTGGTCAGCACCAACTGTGGAGGCCGCCTCTGCATCCTGCCAGAAGAGGCTGAAGGCGCGGATCCACCAGGCCAGGTATACCCTGAAACCACCAGCCCATGTAAGCCGCCTCTACATCCTGCCAGAAGTGGCTGAAGTCGCGGCCAACGTGAAAGGGTTTTGGGTGGGTTAACGGACTTGTGGGTGGAGGGTGGTGATGTATGGTACCTGGTGCTTTTAAAAGTTTTAACATGTTTTAATGTTTTATGCATTTTAAAATGTTGTCTTGCAGCCCGAGGACGTGCTGGTGATAACTAAGGGGGAATGTGGCGCCCCTGACCTGGTCAGGCACCACTGAGTACTGCACCCATGCTGGGGACAGTACAATACAGGTAATCCAGAAGGCTGACTGGGGTGTGGAACACAGGCGCATAGTGACCAGGTCTCACACATGTACCTTTGAGAGGACCCCTGGGGATCCCAGGAGGGGGCAAAGCCTATACCTCCACTGGAATAGTGGCAGGGGGTCAAAAGCCTCCATCTCCTCTCAAGGGGTGTGGTGGAGAGTCTGGTTGCTAGGTGGCGTAGGCAAGAACAGGAGAGGAGGAGCAGTGAGTCAGTTAGAAGGAGAACTCCAGAGGGCTCGGTGAGGAGCAGACCTGTGGGGTTGATGCTGTCTAACAGCGCCCGCGCAGTGGCTACTGACGGGGGAGAACGGTCAACTAGGAGTGCTACCTGAAAGCCAGCTTCAGCTAGAGAGAAAGCACGGAGTGGGAAGTAAGGAGACTGCTAGAGAGCACCAGGCCCAACCGGGCGGCAGATCCCGAAGCGAAGATAGATCCAGCTTTCTTCTGCTAAACCTGCCGGTGTGGGGCTCTCAAAGCCCACACCACAACACCACAAAAGCCGCAGCCACGTAACCGCAGTGAGGGCCCATAGGTCACAGGAGGCAAGCAGCTGGAGTGGCCTGGTCCGGGGAACAAGCAAACGGCAAACAAAAGGGGGAGAGAGGCTGCCGCATCTTCCCTGGGTGACCCCCATAGGGACTCAAAGTCGGGGTCACCCCAAACCACCAAGGGCTAAGGAAGGCGAGTCAGTAGTCACCCTCATAAAGTCAGCCTGAAGGATATCTGGTTCCCACCTGGTTCATCTCAGCTACGCCCGGGCTACTCACTCTGCCATCAAATGTGAGTAAAGCCCTTGAAAGACAGTTCTGCCTGTGTGAGTCATTCTGCGACTTGTGGTACTACAAACCTACACAGGGCCCTGGGGCTTGCCTCACTCTCAGGAGGCTACTACATCCGACTGCACCCACCATCAGCCCCAGGCGTCCCCTAACCTGCAGTGGCGGTCCCCACTGACCGCAATACTGAGAGTGGCGTCACGATCAAAACCGAAGATTTCCTACCTGTGACCAGCACCAGCTACGTGGAGTCCCTGAAGGTATGCACCGATACTACACCTGTGGGGCTTCACACCTAGAGAAGATGATCATTGTTATCAGCAAACAAGCTGAGCCCCTCTCCTCCTACACATTACCATATGTGCCAGTGGAGGTCAGAAACTTAACCCTAGCACATCATTCCCTGGTACTCAATTGTACCCACTGAACTAATTAAGAACCACTATGTGTGTATAGCTTTAAGTGTCAGCTCCTGCCCAGAGCTTGTGTTTACTTTACTCTTCTCCTTATCTCCTGCTTCCCCCTGAAGCAGTGAAAAAAAAGCGGCTCTTTATGGCTCATTCACTTTGATGATTCGGCTCATATCGTTCACTTCAAAGAGCCGGCTCAAAGAATCGGCTCGTTCGCGAACGACACATCACTAGTTTCCAGTGCCAAGGACTGCTGCCCCCGGGCCGACCGCAGGTAAGCCGAGCGGGACCGTCTGTGTGTGTGTGTGTGTGTGTGTGTGTGTGTGTGTGTGTGTGTGTGTGTATGTATGTATGTGTACATGCCGCGGGCAGGAGGGGGCGGAGCGAGCTGAGCGGGAAAGTGTGGGCTTCCTGCACGTAACTAAGATAAACATCGGGTTACTAACCAAAGCGTTTTGCTTGGATACCCGATGTTTATCTTGGTTACCAGCTTCTGGCAGGCTGCCAGCGATGGCTCCTGCACACTCTAGCTGTAAAAAGCCCTGCTTTTTGCTGCTAGAACCGTTCTCGAACGGATCTAGAACTATCGAGCTTTTGCAAAAAGCTCGAGTTCTAGTTCGATCTCGAACAGCCCCCAAAATCACTCGAGCCCCGAACTGGAGAACCTCGAACCACGAACGCGCTCAACTCTAGTGGGCACACGGTGCTCTGTATCATCTTACGACTTTTATGCAGACGCCGTAGTACTTAAGACCCCTGCGCATGCGCTGTGCTCTTGTTTATGTCCATCTGATTATGGCATCTCAGGGCCTCCGTCCACACGTGCGCGCCGCCTGTTGTCTGGGCAGGCGCGATGGGGATGTGGACGGCGGCGTTTCCATGCAGACGCCATAACATTCAGGACCCTCACGCATGCGCTGTGCTTTTGTCTATTTCTATCTGACTGTGGCACCTGAGGGCCTCCGTCCGCACGTGCGCGCTGCCTGGGAGGTTCTGGGCAGGCGCAATGGGGATAGGGACGGCGGCGTTCTAATTATATCGGCATCCTGGGCTTTCCCAGGTGTGCGCAATGCATTAGGCATGCGCATACATGGCGGTGCCGGCATCTGCATGATTGCCCTGACCGCTTACAGCTGATTATGGGATTACAGGCTATTTAAACCTCATGGTGGTATGCAGCTCCATGACGCCTCTCTGGACTATGGCAGTACTATCTCTTTAGCATTGTCTGATCGGCCTTGGATCCTGTTTGATGGGCGCCATGGATCTGCATATCTAATACCTCATCTCCCTGGGCAAGTACTCTTGTATCTTTGATATTGTCTCTTTATCTTACATGCCTTTCTGTGGTGTAGCTTATGAATGTGCAATCTATGGTTAATACTATTACAACTTGTTGCTGATAGCGCTTGTCTGTCTTATAGCTTCCTGATGAACCACATGTATAGCATGTGGGGAAACGCGTCGAGGTGGAGACTGTTGTAAATCTACCATGAAATTGATGGCTCACTTCTGCTAAATTGAACGATTTGATGTCTCATCTCTGCTATTATAAGTACTAAGGGGACTTTTGGAGAGCATCGGCATACATCGATCTGGACGTTTATGGACAGCAAGCATCCTATTTCTTTTATTGTGTGGCGCTGCCTGGATGAACCTAATATGGTCTCAAAGTTAAGTCCTGAGCCTCGATTTGATCCCCTATATTTGTAACCTCTCTTTTAAATATTGTATGTCTATATTGTATCATGTTTATTGTGACTTGATGGTCAAAATACTTTTTACACTGCTGGTGTGTTTTTTCTATATCTTAATAAAATTTGTTAATGGGAATAACGCATATACTTTTTGCTGAAAAATATTCCCGGGCCTTGGTCCCTAATCTTGATCAAACACTACATCCCCACAAGTGCACACCCACCCATCAAAGAGAGATATAAGCCAATACTACCTGCACATTACCAGTGTACCAAGGACATGTTGAGCAACATGAAGGAGGCTGGGGTTATCCCTGACAGTTGTAGCCTCTGGGCAGCTTCCGTTGGTCCTGTTAAAGAAGAAGGACAGCACCACTCCCCTGTATTGAGGAATAGCTAGCTGCATTGAGAACTGCAAATTATTTTTCTACCCTTGATCTCAGTAGTCGCTATTGGCAAGTGTCCGTTGCTGAGGCAGCCCGGGAGAAGACCGCCTTTGCCACCCCGATGGGTCTCTGCGAATTTAAAGAATTCAAAAGGCATGCCCTTCGAGCTGTGCAATTTGCCAGGAACCTTCCAGAGGCTGATGGAACTCCATACATAGTGGAACCACATATAGTGTGAACACGGAAAAGAACCGGGAGAAAATATGTGCACGGCGCAATGCTGCACTTGATTACGGCTCACCATCATTCAGCTACAACCAATGGGAAGACACCACACCCTTTTTTATGCCCATCCTGTCTGCAGACCACTGCCAGACATAGCTATGACCTCTGGTTACTTTTACCCCCAGTTCAGTTTTATGATTTTGTGTGCTTGTTACCTGACTACTTTTCCTGCTTGCTGTTTATGTACCTTGTTGGCCGATCCGCATTTCACCTCTGCTTGTTTTCTGATTAAGTCCTGGCCGTCCCATTCTGTTCCTGTTCCTCAATTAATGTTTTGTCCCTGCCTGACTACTATTCTCTGGAACTGCAGCCTTCCACAGGTATTGATCACCTTGGGCCCTGTGTAATTCCTAATCCCTGTATAGGGGTTAAAGGGTTCCAGGGTTCTGGAGGTCCTGCTTGGTGAGTGGCTTCCCTCTAGCCTATCCTTTACAGCCCATCTGAGTGTGTGGATTAAGGAAGGTGTTACACCGTGCCCTCTGCAGAAGGCCATGTAGGCCAGGATAGTGCTTTAAAAATTGCTGGACAACCAGGTTTAACACGTGAGCCACACAAGGCACGTGTGTCACATTGTCACGGCGAAGGGCCGCACCCATGTTTGCATCATTGTCACACCCGGCCTTCCCTGGCTGCTGGTTGAGTGGAGACAACCATTGATGAAACTTGGTCTCCAGAGCTAACCGTCCACAACTTCTCAGCAGTGTGACTCACATTTCCCATGCATTTCAAAGTAAACATTTGACCGCATGATGGCATTGAGCTCTGCTGCCAGCATAGTAAGAAGGTGTGTGGTATTCCTTGTGCGCAGTTACAAGGAAGGGTGCCCTGACCACACAGGGTTTGGGCCGAGGTGAAGGACCCACACGAGGTTGAGGAGGCCAATTACAGCCTCCCCCCTCTCCCTCCCCTTCTTCACAAATGTGCAGGCGCAGACGTGCGTTCCATTAGCCTCACTGCATTCCACTCCCATACAGGAAGTGGGCGCAGCTATTACTACGGTCGCACATAAAAGAACCCACAGCCACCACTGCACACAGCTGACTCCACCACTGGAAACCCACTTCTACAACAACGCAGGTAAGACAGGATCGGCACCTCTATGCTCCCGTTACAATCAGGCTCAGTCACCATGTGATAACGCTCTCAACAATTTAGTTGCAGGCTTCCCGTTGCTTCACCTCCACTGGCTGTGCTGCCATTTCCTCTCCCCCCTGGAAGGTATACTTTATTACAATATTTTCCTGTTTCCCTCTTCTCCCTTTTCCCATAACCTACCTTTATCTGCATTTGTGGGGTATCTATATACTATTTATATCACAGTTTTATTCATTAATACGGAAGGGAAGAGTGTGCGTGAGAGTGTTGAATTGCGGAGAGCAAGAGGTTAAGCTGCCCCGATTTGCCACCATTGATAAGCTGTTCACAATAGATACACATGCTATCTGTCACGCTCCCCGGGTCCTTGGCTCCCCTCCCCGGGTCCTCCGCTCCGCTCCCCGGGTCCTCAGCCCCGCTCCCCGGCTCACCTGCCACGCTCCCCGGGTCCTTGGCTCCGGTGCCCGTCCTTCCCAGGCCCCCTGGTCCCCGATCGCGGCGCCCGACGGCTTCCCAGGCCATGGCCGGCTCCCCTGCGTCCTCTTCTCAGCCTCCTTCCCTGGCTTCTGGCACCCGGGCTGCGCGCATGCGCATTAGGGCGCGCGCGCGGTCACTGACCCTTTCTTAAAGGGCCAGCGTCCATTAACAGGAAATGAGGCTAAACAGGTACAGGGTATAAAGGGGTGTATTGTCCAAGAGGGCGGGGCCTGATCTTCGTGTTTTCCAAGCTAGGAGTCAGGTCTCCTTGTATCTGCTTGCCATACTCACGTATCTCTCTTCTAGAGCTGATCCTGCCTCGCCATCCGGTCCTGCTGAATCCCGAACCCCGCACGCTGTCCGTCTGCCATCTGACAGTCCGTACCATCTCGGATCCCTGCGGTGACCCGTCATCTCGCTCCAAAAGGTTCCGGACCCCGCCTGACATCACCTCGGCTTCCGAACCTGAGCTACGTCACCCGGACTACCATCCGTGACTCCGTGGTCCCAGGGACTCCTTCGTTACATTCACTTGCACGGACTGTTCTACTGCCCATACTGCTGCAGCTACCGGACTCCTTACCACCATCTTAGAGTTCGGCCCAGTGGATCCACCTCCTGGGTCTGCCCGACCGCCTGTCCCTGACAGTAATATCAGGCCATGGATCCCGCTGCAGCACTAGCGGCCTTGCAAGAGGAACTCCAACGCCAGCGTGAAGTCCAGACCCGCATGCTAAACTTTATGACGCCTGTGGACACCCGCCTGACCACGCTACAAGCGGCAGTCACGTCTTCAACACCCCAAGCCGCCACTAGTCGAGCCACGTCCTCCGCTCCCGTGGCTGCCTCTTCGGATGCTTCCCGACTGCGTTTGGCCTCACCACCCCGGTACGCCGGAGATCCCAAGACCTGCAGGGGGTTTATAAACCAATGCTCCCTCCATTTCACGCAGCTGCCACATCTGTTTGCCTCCGACCAAGCCAAGGTCGCCTTCATCATGTCTCACCTGGAGGGCGAGGCACTGGCATGGATGAACCCGTTGTGGGAGAAGGAGGATCCTATGACCAAGGATCTTCAAGAGTTCCTGCAGGCCTTTCGCAGCACCTTTGACGAGCCGGGACGCGCCTCTGCGTCTGCTTCATCCCTTCTCCGATTACGTCAAGGAACACTGACGGTGGGCCAATACGCCATCCGTTTCCGCACTTTGGCTTCAGAACTCGGGTGGAATAATGAGGCCCTAACAGCCGCCTTCTGGGAAGGACTCTCGAGTCGCATCAAAGATGAGTTGGCGGGTCGTGACGTGCCCTCCACCCTAGATGCCCTGATTGCCCTAGCAACTCGAGTGGACATTCGTTTTCAGGAGCGCTCCAAAGAGCTGTCTCGTGAGAGACGTCCTGTACGGCATTCTTCTCCTCCACAGAAGCCCTCCGTACCTCAGTCATCAACAGCTGGGATTCCCGTCCACGAGCCCATGCAGATCGACCGAGTACGACAGTCTGAACAACGTCGAGCAGAGCGGCTCGCCAAGGGTCTCTGCTTTTACTGCGGAGAGGGAACACACCTCCTACGCTCCTGTCCAGAAAGGCCGGGAAACTCCAAAGCCTAGGGTTGGTAGGAGAGGCCACCCTAGGTGCTGGGACTCTCTCAGACCCGGTTATGTGGACTGTGCAAGTGTCAACGGGAGAGACGCGCTTCACGGCTGAGGCATACCTCGATTCTGGAGCAGCAGGCAATTTTATCCAGCAGGCCACTGTGGACAAGTACCAGCTGCCTGTTACTCTACTCGAGAAGCCCCTAGTGATTGCCTCTGTGGATGGGAGACCCCTCTCTGATACCATCTCCTGGGTCACCAGACCGGTCGAACTGCGTATCGGTGCCCTGCACACCGAGAACATCGCTCTCTACGTTCTTCCACACATGTCCCATCAAATCCTGCTGGGACTTCCCTGGTTGCGGACACACGAACCATCAGTCAGCTGGGGTACTGGCGAGATCACCCGATGGGGTCCTGCTTGTCATGAGAAGTGTCTGAAGTCCATACAACCCATCCGACGACCTCCGGTTCCAGAGAACCTACCGGAACTGCCCTCGGCCTATTGGTCCTTCGCAGACGTTTTTGACAAGAAGGAGTCTGAGGTACTTCCGCCACACCGTCCCTACGATTGTGCCATCGACCTGCTCCCAGGAACAACACCACCTCGAGAACGGATATATCCGTTGTCTCCCGCCGAAACCAGGGCCATGTCTACCTACATCACAGAGAGCCTGGCAAAGGGATTCATCCGGAGATCCTCCTCTCCTGCGGGAGCCGGCTTCTTCTTCGTTAAGAAGAAAGAGGGTGACCTACGCCCATGCATCGACTACCGGGGTCTGAATCAGATCACCGTCAAAAACAAGTACCCTCTGCCGCTCATCCCCGAATTGTTCGACCGGCTCAGAGGAGCCCGTGTGTTCACCAAGCTGGATCTGCGGGGTGCCTACAACCTAGTTCGTATCCGCTCTGGGGACGAATGGAAGACCGCGTTTAATACTCGCGATGGGCACTATGAATACTGCGTGATGCCCTTCGGCTTGTGTAACGCACCAGCAGTCTTCCAAGAATTGGTGAACGACATATTCCGGGACCTCCTCTACATCTGTGTAGTAGTTTATCTGGATGACATCCTTATCTACTCTCCGGACCTTCAGACCCACAGAGAGAACGTACAGCTGGTTCTACAAAGACTGAGAGAGAATCGTCTCTACGCCAAATATGAGAAGTGTGTCTTTGAGCAGTCTTCTCTTCCTTTCCTGGGATACATCATCTCGGGTACTGGACTGCAGATGGATCCAAAGAAGGTCTCCTCCATTCTCAACTGGCCTCCCCCTTCTGGACTGAAGGCAATCCAACGGTTCCTGGGATTCGCCAACTACTACCGTCAGTTTATCCCTCACTTCTCTGCCCTGACTGCTCCTCTCTCCGCTTTGACCAAAAAGGAGGCTAATCCTAAGGACTGGTCACCTGCGGCCGACGCCGCGTTTTGCTCACTGAAGCGAGCATTTGCCTCCGCTCCTGTACTCCACCGTCCGGAGTTAAACCGCCAGTTCACCTTGGAGGTGGATGCCTCCTCCTCGGGAGCCGGAGCAGTGCTCATGCAGAAGTCCTCCTCCGGCAAGATGGTGACTTGCGTTTTTTTCTCCAAGAGCTTCTCAGCGCCTGAACGTAATTACACCATCGGTGACCGAGAACTATTGGCGGTCAAACTGGCTCTGGAGGAGTGGCGCTACCTCTTGGAAGGAGCAGTGTACCCTGTGATTATCTACACGGACCACAAGAACCTGGAATACTTGCGGTCCG
This sequence comes from Anomaloglossus baeobatrachus, assembly GCF_048569485.1. NCBI lineage: Eukaryota > Metazoa > Chordata > Amphibia > Anura > Aromobatidae > Anomaloglossus > Anomaloglossus baeobatrachus. The sequence continues at coordinate 400,629 of NW_027441914.1, forward strand.
CTCAGCGACTGAACCCACGGCAAGCCAGGTGGTCCTTATTCTTTGCCAGGTTTGACTTCCAGCTCCATTTCCGACCCGCGGACAAGAACGTACGCGCTGATGCCTTGTCTAGGTCTTTCATGCCCATGGAGCAGGAGGAAGAGACTACCCAACCTATCATCTCTCCTAGCAAGATCATTTCGGTGGCCCCTGTCACCCTGGCCCAGATACCGCCCGGAAAGACCTATGTCTCTGAGACTGACAGACAAAAAGTGTTACACTGGGGTCATGCCTCAAAAACAGCCGGTCATGCAGGCCAGAAGAGAACATGGGGTGCGATTGTACGCCATTACTGGTGGCCATCCCTTCGCACGGACGTCGCTGCTTTTGTCTCTGCCTGTTCCTCTTGTGCCAGGAACAAGACGCCCAAACACCTGCCCTATGGCCGTCTTCTGCCTCTGCCGATACCCTCTGTTCCGTGGCAACACATAGCGATGGATTTTATTACGGACTTGCCATTATCCTCTGGACACACAGTCATATGGGTCGTGGTGGACCGGTTCTCCAAAATGGCTCACTTCATCCCCATGGCTGGACTGCCCTCTGCTCAGGAACTCGCGGAAGCCTATATCCATCACATCTTCCGCCTGCATGGCTTTCCATCCCACATCGTGTCCGACAGAGGAACTCAGTTCACCTCCCGCTTCTGGAGGGCGCTCTGCAAACATCTGGGAGTAACTCTGGACTTTTCTTCCGCATACCATCCTCAGTCTAATGGCCAAGTGGAAAGGGTCAACCAAATCTTGACATCCTTCTTACGTCATTATGTCAACGCCCATCACGACGACTGGTCCAAGCTTCTGCCTTGGGCTGAATTCTCACATAACCACCACATCAGTGAGTCGTCCTCCAAATCTCCCTTCCATGTCGTTTATGGACTTCAGCCCTCCGTTCCATTGCCTATATCCCCTTCTTCGGATGTCCCTGCGGCTGATACTGTAGCCCGTGACTTTGCTACCATTTGGGACTCTGTCAAGGCGTCCCTTGGACGCGCTTCCCAGCGGATGAAGAAACACGCTGACAAGAGGCGTCTGGACCCTCCGTGTTTCTCTCCTGGTGACCTGGTCTGGCTTGCTTCCCAGTACATCCGATTGAAGATACCTTCCTACAAGCTGGGCCCTCGATACATCGGGCCGTTTAAGGTCCTCTGCAAGATCAATGAGGTCTCCTACAAGCTACAGCTCCCGGCCACGATGAGGATACCCAACTCATTCCACGTCTCTCTGCTCAAGCCGGTTGTCCTTGGTCCCTTCTCCGCTGCTGCCAGTCCGGCTCCTCCACCTATTGCCGATGACGACATCTATGCGGTAAGGGATATCGTGGCCATGAAGACTGTTCGAGGCCGACAGTTCTTCCTGGTGGACTGGGAGGGGTATGGTCCTGAGGATAGGTCCTGGGAGCCCAGGGAGAACGTGGGCACTCCTCTGATCCGTGCCTTCATGTCCCGGTTGCGGGGAGGGGGGCGTGGGGGGGGGGTACTGTCACGCTCCCCGGGTCCTTGGCTCCCCTCCCCGGGTCCTCCGCTCCGCTCCCCGGGTCCTCAGCCCCGCTCCCCGGCTCACCTGCCACGCTCCCCGGGTCCTTGGCTCCGGTGCCCGTCCTTCCCAGGCCCCCTGGTCCCCGATCGCGGCGACCGACGGCTTCCCAGGCCATGGCCGGCTCCCCTGCGTCCTCTTCTCAGCCTCCTTCCCTGGCTTCTGGCACCCGGGCTGCGCGCATGCGCATTAGGGCGCGCGCGCGGTCACTGACCCTTTCTTAAAGGGCCAGCGTCCATTAACAGGAAATGAGGCTAAACAGGTACAGGGTATAAAGGGGTGTATTGTCCAAGAGGGCGGGGCCTGATCTTCGTGTTTTCCAAGCTAGGAGTCAGGTCTCCTTGTATCTGCTTGCCATACTCACGTATCTCTCTTCTAGAGCTGATCCTGCCTCGCCATCCGGTCCTGCTGAATCCCGAACCCCGCACGCTGTCCGTCTGCCATCTGACAGTCCGTACCATCTCGGATCCCTGCGGTGACCCGTCATCTCGCTCCAAAAGGTTCCGGACCCCGCCTGACATCACCTCGGCTTCCGAACCTGAGCTACGTCACCCGGACTACCATCCGTGACTCCGTGGTCCCAGGGACTCCTTCGTTACATTCTCTTGCACGGACTGTTCTACTGCCCATACTGCTGCAGCTACCGGACTCCTTACCACCATCTTAGAGTTCGGCCCAGTGGATCCACCTCCTGGGTCTGCCCGACCGCCTGGCCCTGACACTATCCAAGCAGCAGCAGCGATGAACGCCGCTCGAGACCCCGGGATCCGGCCCACCGCTCGAGCCACCACCGAGCAGCAGCAGCAGCCGGACCCGAGCAGTGGGAGAGCGCAGCGTCCCCTCCTCCGCCCGCGACAAGAGTCTATGGGGCTGATCACAGATAGAGCCTGTACCTATGAGAGTCTATTGGGCTGATCACAGATAGGGCCCGTACCTATGAGAGTCTATGGGACTGATTACAGATAGATACCTGTACCTCTGACAGTTAGACTCTCATAAGTACAGGCTCTATCTGTGATCAGCCCTATAGACCCTCATAAGTACGAGCTCTATCTGTGATCAGCCCCATAGACTGTCATAGGTATGGGCCCTATCTGTGATCAGTCCCATAGACTCTCATAAGTACAGTCTCTATCTGTGATCAGCCCCATAGACTCTCATAGGTATGGGCTCTGTGATCAGCCCCATAGACTCTCATAATTACGGGCTTTATCTGTGATCAGCCCCATAGACTCTCACAGGTAGGGGCCCTATCTGTGATCAGCCCCATAGACTCTCATAAGTACAGGCTCTATCTGTGATCAGCCCCTTAGAATCTCATAAGTATGAGCTCTCTCTGTGATCAGCCCCATAGACTGTCATAGGTATGGGCCCTATCTGTGATCAGTCCCATAGACTCTCATAAGTACAGTCTCTATCTGTGATCAGCCCCATAGACTCTCATAGGTACAGGCTCTATCTGTGATCAGCCCCATAGACTCTCATAGGTACAGGCTCTATCTGTGATCAGCCCCATAGACTCTCATAGGTAGGGGCTCTATCTGTGAGAAACACGGATAAAACTCGGATGAGAAAACCAGACATCAGAATGTACAGTGATGATCTGTGTAAGGTCTTATCTTGTTCCCACTTATTGCGCTGCACAATCATCGCATGCCCTGCTGTAGTGCCCCCCATGCCTCATACAGACCACCATCCACATGATGTCTAATAACACATGGATAAAAGTACACGGGTAAATTTACATGTGAAGTATAGACAGGGAAACAACTGATGAGTCTGGCATTGACCATTTCACTGACATCAGGAGGACAGTGCAGCAGCCAATCAGTGAGCTCAGCAGCTCTGAGTCTGGCGTTCGGTTTACACTGGCAGAGCTCACTGATTGGGCTGCACTGTCATCGTGACCAGTGAAATGGTCAATACCAGACACTAGCGGCAGAGACTGGCCAGTAGACCCATGGACGGGGAAGGGGGGCACAGCAGGGTTTGTATTTTTTTTTTTTACACTGAAGTGAACTCTTGGACGAAGATTAAGTGAAAAATCTACTTTAGGGTCTGTGCGCACTGGGAAATTTGCTTTTCTTAAGAAAAATCTGCACCCTTTGGCAGAATTCCGCACCAGAGTCAAAAACGTACCCGGCACCCGCATGCGTTTTTTCCGCGAGTTGAAATTCTGCAGCAAAATGTATAGGAAAAAACATGCAGTGAGCGCACAGCATTTTGATTTTCCCATAGATTTTGCTGGGGAAGGACTGCAGAAAGGTTATGAACAAAAGCTGCACTTTTTTTGCAGCAAAATCTGTGGCAAATCCGCGCAAAATAACCGCAGTGTGCGCACAGAGCTTTAAGGTTGTGATGGGGTCACTATGACTGGTGGCATTGTCCTATGGTTACAGTTCAGTACAGTGTCTGGACAGGAGCACCGTGCAGCAGTGTCAGTAAACTGTGTCAGTGCAGGAGCACCGTGCAGCAGCGTCAGTGTACAGTGTCAGTGCAGGAGCACCGTGCAGCAGCGTCAGTGTACAGTGTCAGTGCAGGAGCACCGTGCAGCAGTGTCAGTGTACAGTGTCAGGGCAGGAGTACCGTGCAGCAGTGTAAGTGTACAGTGTCAGGGCAGGAGCACCGTGCAGCAGTGTCAGTGTAGTGTCAGGGCAAGAGCACCGTGCAGCAGTGTCAGTGTACAGTTTCAGGTCAAGAGCACCGTGCAGCAGTGTAAGTGTACAGTGTCAATGCAGGAGCACCGTGCAGCAGTGTCAGTGTACAGTGTCAGGGCAGGAGCACCGTGCAGCAGTGTAAATGTACAGTGTCAGGGCAGGAGCACCGTGCAGCAGTGTCAGTGTACAGTGTCAGGGCAGGAGCACCGTGCAGCAGTGTAAATGTACAGTGTCAGGGCAGGAGCACCGTGCGGCAGTGTCAGTGTACAGTGTCAGCGCAGGAGCACCGTGCAGCAGTGCTAGTGTATAGTTTCAGGGCAGGAGCACCGTGCAGCAGTGTCAGTGTACAGTGTCAGGGCAGGAGCACCTGACACTGCCTGGTGCGCCGGGTGCTGATGCCGACCCTGTTCAGAAGTTAGAGTCAGTTCAAAGGTGGTAACTAGCCCCTCCTGAGCTGTATGTGCCCCTCCTGAGCTGTATGGGCCACTTAAAACTGAATGTCCCCTCATGAGCTGTATGTGCCCCCTAGAGCTGTGTATGCCTCCCTGAGCTCTATGGGCCCCTTATAGCTATATGTGCCCCCCACTAAGCTGTATGAGCTCCCAGAGCTGTATCCCACCCACCCCAGTAATGTGTTTGCCCTCCAGAGCTGTATGCCCCCAGTAATGTATATGCCCCACAGTAACGTGTATGACCCCAGTGCTGTCTGTGCCTTGGTTATATCTCACTGCTACAAAATATATATTTATATATATTGAGGCTTTGACTTCATCATTATTTATAATCATTTAGCCATCGGATTTTGCACATTATATTTGCCTGCTGCTAATTTCCCACTGAGTTGCCGCTTTGCTGCTATATTTATGTTGGGTGCTATATTTATCACCAAAGCCAGAACTCACTGGAGGCAACGCAAGACGAACTCGTATTGGAGAAAGATTTTATTAAATTACCATCAGCAAAAGTATAAACCACATATAAAAGACAAAAACAGATAAGCTGCCGGGCATCGCCTCTTCTTCTGAGCTTCTTGGAGGACAGGTTGCTCCTCTGTCGGCGGCCATGCTTGTTCTCTGAAGTCCAGGAGGCTCCTGAGGGTCGGTCTTCCCGGTCTGCAGCTCCTCTTGATTTGCTGAGAGATCAGAATGCCTTGGAGATATGCCGCCTTCAGTTAATGAAAGAAAAAGAGGAAAAAAAATGTGATTTACTAACAAGAAAGCTAAAAATCGTATATGAAGTATCATGTAACCCTGCAAGCTGCACAAAAAGCACAATAACCTAAGTGTTGTAGTGTGTCGCCCTGGACAAGCCAGGGGCCACAGAGCACAAAACCTACACACCCCACACTCCCTGCAGGCACATCAAGGTCAGACACAAAACCCTTGTTGCCTTCCTCCAGGGACGGGGATCCCGGGAGCGGTGACAAGGAGCAGCTTTGTTGTTATTTCTCCCCTCCGTGGGTAGGGGGTTGATTGTCCCGGGGCCCGGTGATGGGGTAGGAGTGGATGGCAGGCGGGTTGCGGGGCCTGGTGAGGTGCAGAGTCGCAGGGGCAGCGCTGTGCCGCACGGCATGGAGGTACTCACTCAGCCCAATGATGATGACACAGTTCACGGTAAAACAAGCGGCTGGATGGACGGGTCCCTCGGACGGCTGCGGTGTTGTTGTTCCTGCAGGTTAGTGATGACTGTCTCTCCCTGCACCTATGTTCTATGTTGATTCCGATGGGTTCCCACCGGTAACCCGCTCCCCGACCTGGATGTGGGCCGCAGGAGCCCCTTTTGCCCGCAGGCGCTGGCCCTGGGAAACGGTTGCCCTTGGCGGTGGCGGTGTCTCCCCTTCACGGTTGGACGGTTGCCTTCTGTCGGGACTTGACTGTTTGGAAACCCGGAGGTCCCCTTCACTAACGGATTCGGCAACTTCACGGCGACTCCTAGCCTTGCCGGGGTCCGAAAAGCCCCTGCCAATGGTGCTAGCTTCTCCTTGTGTACCGGTCTGGTACCACCGGGCCACCGCCCGTCCACGGTCCTTACGGCAAACTCCGATAGGCCACTCCTGCAGTGGTCACCACCGTCTGCCAACCTTGCTGTTCTGTCCGGGCCACACACCCGGACCAACTTCAGGCTCTTTAGCTGTCACTTTACTCTTTCCACTTTCACTGTCAAAACTGAACTCTTTCCTCTCCAAACTCTATCTCTCTACTTCACCTCCTTCCACTTCTTCCTCCAAACTAGACTGCCTGTCTTTCCCGCCTCCAGGACTGTGAACTCCTCGGTGGGCGGAGACCAACCGCCTGGCTCCACCCCCTGGTGTGGACATCAGCCCCTTGAGGAAGGCAACAAGGGTTTTGTGTCTCACCTTGATGTGCCTGCAGGGAGTGTTTGGTGTGTAGGTGTTGTGCTCTGTGGCCCCTGGCTTGTCCAGGGCGACACACTACAACACTTAGGTTATTGTGCTTTTTGTGCAGCTTGCAGGGTTACATGATACTTCATAAACGATTTTTAGCTTTCTTGTTAGTAAATCACATTTTTTTTCCTCTCTTTCTTTCCTTAACTGAAGGCGGCATATCTCCAAGGCATTCTGATCTCTCAGCAAATCAAGAGGAGCTGCAGACCGGGAAGACCAACCCTCAGGAGCCTCCTGGACTTCAGAGAACAAGCATGGCTGCCGACAGAGGAGCAACCTGTCCTCCAAGAAGCTCAGAAGAAGAGGCGATGCCCGGCAGCTTATCTGTTTTTGTCTTTTAAATGTGGTTTATACTTTTGCTGATGGTAATTTAATAAAATCTTTCTCCAATACGAGTTCTTCTTGCGTTGCCTCCAGTGAGTTCTGGCTTTGGTGATAAATATAGCACCCAACATAAATATAGCAGCAAAGCGGCAACTCAGTGGGAAAATAGCAGCAGGCAAATATAATGTGCAAAATCCGATGGCTAAATGATTATAAATAATGATGAAGTCAAAGCCTCAATATATATAAATATATATTTTGTAGCAGTGAGATATAACCAAGGCACAGACAGCACTGGGGTCATACACGTTACTGTGGGGCATATACATTACTGGGGGCATACAGCTCTGGAGGGCAAACACATTACTGGGGTGGGTGGGATACAGCTCTGGGAGCTCAGACAGCTTAGTGGGGGGCACATATAGCTATGGGGGGCCCATAGATCTCAGGGAGGCATACACAGCTCTAGGGGGCACATACAGCTCATGAGGGGACATTCAGTTCTTAGTGGCCCATACAGCTCAGGAGGGGCACATACAGCTCAGGAGGGGCTAGTTACCACCTTTGAACTGACTCTAACTTCTGAACAGGGTCGGCATCAGCACCTGGCGCACCAGGCAGTGTCAGGTGCTCCTGCCCTGACACTGTACACTGACACTGCTGCACGGTGCTCCTGCCCTGACACTATACACTAGCACTGCTGCACGGTGCTCCTGCGCTGACACTGTACACTGACACTGCTGCACGGTGCTCCTGTCCTGACACTGTACACTGACGCCTGCTGCACGGTGCTCCTGCCCTGACACTGTACACTGACACTGCTGCACGGAGCTCCTGCCCTGACACTGTACACTGCATGGTGCTCCTGCCCTGACACTGTACACTGACACTGCTGCACGGTGCTCCTGCACTGACACTGTACACTTACACTGCTGCATGGTGCTCTTGCCCTGAAACTGTACACTTACAGTGCTGCACGGTGCTCTTTCCCTGACACTACACTGACACTGCTGCACGGTGCTCCTGCCCTGACACTGTACACTTACACTGCTGCACGGTGCTCCTGCCCTGACACTGTACACTGACACTGCTGCACGGTGCTCCTGCACTGACACTGTACACTGACGCTGTTGCACGGTGCTCCTGCACTGACACTGTACACTGACGCTGCTGCACGGTGCTCCTGCACTGACACTGCTGCACGGTGCTCCTGTCCAGACACTGTACTGAACTGTAACCATAGGACAATGCCACCAGTCATAGTGACCCCATCACAACCTTAAAGCTCTGTGCGCACACTGCGGTTATTTGGCGCGGATTTGCCGCTGATTTTGCTGCAAAAAAAGTGCAGCTTTTGTTCATAACCTTTCTGCAGTCCTTCCCCAGCAAAATCTATGGGAAAATCAAAATGCTGTGCGCTCACTGCATGTTTTTTCCTATACGTTTTGCTGCAGAATTTCAACTCGCGGAAAAAACGCATGCGGGTGCCGGGTACGTTTTTGACTCTGGTGCGGAATTCTGCCAAAGGGTGCAGATTTTTCTTAAGAAAAGCAAATTTCCCAGTGTGCACAGACCCTAAAGTAGATTTTTCACTTAATCTTCGTCCAAGAGTTCACTTCAGTATAAAAAAAAAATACAAACCCTGCTGTCCCCCCCTTCCCCGTCCATGGGTCTACTGGCCAGTCTCTGCCGCTAGTGTCTGGTATTGACCATTTCACTGGTCACGATGACAGTGCAGCAGCCAATCAGTGAGCTCTGCCAGTGTAAACCGAACGCCCCACTCAGAGCTGCTGAGCTCACAGATTGGCTGCTGCACTGTCCTCGTGATATCAGTGAAATGGTCAATGCCAGACTCATCAGTTGTTTCTCTGTCTATACCTCGCATGTAAATTTACCCGTGTACTTTTATCCATGTGTTATTAGACATCATGTGGATGGTGGTCTGTATGGGGCATGGGGGCACTACAGGAGGGCATGCGATGATTGTGCAGCGCAATAAGTGGGAACAAGATTAGACATTACACAGATCATCACTGTATATTCTGATGTCTGGTTTTCTCATCCGAGTTTTATCCGTGTTTCTCACAGATAGAGCCCCTACCTATGAGAGTCTATGGGGCTGATCACAGATAGAGCCTGTACCTATGAGAGTCTATGGGGCTGATCACAGATAGAGCCCATACCTATGACAGTCTATGGGGCTGATCACAGATAGAGCTCATACTTATGAGAGTCTATGGGGCTGATCACAGATAGAGCCTGTACTTATGAGAGTCTATGGGGCTGATCACAGATAGGGCCCCTACCTGTGAGAGTCTATGGGGCTGATCACAGATAAAGCCCGTAACTATGAGAGTCTATGGGGCTGATCACAGATAAAGCCCGTACCTATGAGGGTCTATGGGGCTGATCACAGATAGAGCCTGTACTTATGAGAGTCTAACTGTCAGAGGTACAGGTATCTATCTATGATCAGTCCCATAGACTCTCATAGGTACGGGCCCTATCTGTGATCAGCCCAATAGACTCTCATAGGTACAGGCTCTATCTGTGATCAGCCCCATAGACTCTCATAAGTACAGGTTCTATCTGTGATCAGCCCCATAGACTCTCATAGGTACAGGCTCTATCTGTGATCAGCCCCATAGACTCTTGTCGCGGGCGGAGGAGGGGACGCTGCGCTCTCCCACTGCTCGGGTCCGGCTGCTGCTGCTGCTCGGTGGTGGCTCGAGCGCTGGGCCAGATCCCGGGGTCTCGAGCGGCGTTCCTCGCTGCTGCTGCTTGGATAGCATGTGTATCTATTGTGAACAGCTTATCAATGGTGGCAAATCGGGGCAGCTTAACCTCTTGCTCTCCGCAATTCAACACTCTCACGCGCACTCTTCCCTTCCGTATTAATGAATAAAACTGTGATATAAATAGTATATAGATACCCCACAAATGCAGATAAAGGTAGGTTATGGGAAAAGGGAGAAGAGGGAAACAGGAAAATAGTGTAATAAAGTATACCTTCCAGGGGGGAGAGGAAATGGCAGCACAGCCAGTGGAGGTGAAGCAAGGGGAAGCCTGCAACTAAATTGTTGAGAGCGTTATCACATGGTGACTGAGCCTGATTGTAACGGGAGCATAGAGGTGCCGATCCTGTCTTACCTGCGTTGGTGTAGAAGTGGGTTTCCAGTGGTGGAGTAAGCTGTGTGCAGTGGTGGCTGTGGGTTCTTTTATGTGCGACCGTAGTAATAGCTGTGCCCACGCCCACTTCCTGTATGGGAGTGGAATGCAGTGAGGCTAATGGAACGCACGTCTGCGCCTGCGCATTTGTGAAGAAGGGGAGGGAGAGGGGGGAGGCTGTAATTGGCCTCCTCAACCTCGTGTGGGTCCTTCACCTCGGCCCAAATCCTGTGTGCTCAGGGCACCCTTCCTTGTAACTGCGCACAAGGAATACCACACACCTTACTATGCTGGCAGCAGAGCTCAATGCCATCATGCGGTCAAATGTTTACTTTGAAATGCATGGGAAATGTGAGTCACACTGCTGAGAAGTTGTGGACGGTTAGCTCTGGAGACCAAGTTTCATCAATGGTTGTCTCCACTCAACCAGCAGCCAGTGAAGGCCGGGTGTGACAATGATGCAAACATGGGTGCGGCCCTTCGCCGTGACAATGTGACACACGTGCCTTGTGTGGCTCACGTGTTGAACCTGGTTGTCCAGCAATTTTTAAAGCACTATCCTGGCCTACATGGCCTTCTGCAGAGGGCACGGTGTAACGCCTTCCTTAATCCACACACTCAGATGGGCTGTAAAGGATAGGCTAGAGGGAAGCCACTCACCAAGCAGGACCTCCAGAACCCTGAAACCCTTTAACCCCTATACAGGGATTAGGAATTACACAGGGCCCAAGGTGATCAATACCTGTGGAAGGCTGCAGTTCCAGAGAATAGTAGTCAGGCAGGGACAAAACATTAATTGAGGAACAGGAACAGAATGGGACGGCCAGGACTTAATCAGAAAACAAGCAGAGGTGAAATGCGGATCGGCCAACAAGGTACATAAACAGCAAGCAGGAAAAGTAGTCAGGTAACAAGCACACAAAATCATAAAACTGAACTGGGGGTAAAAGTAACCAGAGGTTCATAGCTATGTCTGGCAGTGGTCTGCAGACAGGATGGGCATAAAAAGGGTGTGTTGTCTTCCTATTGGTTGTAGCTGAATGATGGTGAGCCGTAATCAAGTGCAGCATTGGGCCGTGCACATTTTTTCTCCCGGTTCTTTTCCGTGTTCACACTATATGTGGTTCCACTATGTATGGAGTTCCATTATATCTTGTTTTTTATTTGTCATGTCTGATCAACTGGTTACATTATGTCTGATTACCTTGTCTAACCTTTTTTTCTTCCTTTTCTTTACTCTCCAGGTTCCCATAGTCACGTGAAATATCCCTGCTGCACTTGATTATGGCTCACTATTCACTATAGGATGTCTTCAAATTGGTTTCAAATTGCATTTGGCGCATGGTGACGATTATCTCGAGAGTGCAAAGCACACTGGCCACCGGTGATGACAAGTGTGTGCAAACTCATGTATGTCAGAGGAACGGGGCAAAGCTCAATGTTTTGTTGAGTCCCTTTGGGACCAGCGTGTCCAGGCGGTGAATCCAACGTGCCTCACATTGGGCAAGCATTTTTTTAAGGTTACCACCCCTGGACCCGCTGCTCACCATGTCAATGCCCCGCACCTCCATCAGTGCAGAGTTACAATTATGGTAGATCTTAAAGTGTCGAGGCAGCGTTTTAAGTAATGTATTGTCTGTAATAGATTTAGCTGCCTCGATGTCATGGAAATGTTTCCTGACCCTAATGCGGAGCTCACGGGAAGTGAGCCCCACATAGATCAGGGAGCATGGGCACACAGCAAAGTACACCACGTGTGTGGAGACGCACGTGATGTATTTTCTGATTTGAAATGTCTGAGCTCCATCAGACGAGAAGAATGTCATACTACGAACCACGTTTCTACAGGCCAAGCAGTGGCCACACTTATAACAGCCCACAGTCGGGCCTCTGGTACCAAATGGATTACGGGCAGGGGGGACATAGTGGCTTGCCACCAGGATGTCTCGCAAATTCTTGGCCCGACATGCTGCAACCAGCGGAGTCTGTGGGAGGAAGTCCGAGAGCACGGGATCCGAGAGAAGCACCGGCCAGTGCTTGCTCAAAATCCCTCTCACAGTACCCAGAAACTTCTATGAACATGCCTGAGAACTTGCAAGGCAACCACAAACTTGTGGCCTGTAAATAAATGGTTGTTGCAGCTTCCACCGTTGCCGCCTCCGGAGAGGCAGATTGGAGGAAGGGCCCGCAGTGGAGTAGGCTGGGGCCCAGCCACCACAGGAACCGGTGGCAATCCTCTGGGGGTTTCAGGGGTTCCCCATGGATGTGGGTCAACTGGAAAGGACAGAACCCGCTCGGGCAATTTGTGCAGGACTGGGGTCAAGGGGTGCTGTCTGTTTGCTTAGGGGCAGCATCAGGGCCAGGTTGCTTGGGTGGGAGAGAGCGGAAGCCGCAACCGTTTACCGTAACGTTTAAGTAAGAGTACCTCCCGATGTGGGAAGATGTTATTATACTTGTATGTCTGTTACAGTTTTCTATATTTTTTAATTTCCAGTTGGTGAAAATAAAACCGGTGATGGACGGGCAGCCCGAGAACGGTCTGCATTTTGCTAAGGGGGAATGTGTCGCCCTGGACAAGCCAGGGGCCACAGAGCACAGCACCTACACACCCCACACTCCCTGCAGGCACATCAAGGTCAGACACAAAACCCTTGTTGCCTTCCTCCAGGGGCTGATGTCCACACCAGGGGGTGGAGCCAGGCGGTTGGTCTCCGCCCACCGAGGAGTTCACAGTCCTGGAGGCGGGAAAGACAGGCAGTCTAGTTTGGAGGAGGAAGTGGAAGGAGGTGAAGTAGAGAGATAGAGTTTGGAGAGGAAAGAGTTCAGTTTTGACAGTGAAAGTGGAAAGAGTAAAGTGACAGCTAAAGAGCCTGAAGTTGGTCCGGGTGTGTGGCCCGGACAGAACAGCAAGGTTGGCAGACAGTGGTGACCACTGCAGGAGTGGCCTATCGGAGTTTGTCATAAAGACCTTGGACGGGCGGTGGCCCGGCGGTACCGGACCGGTACACAAGGAGAAGCTAGCACCATTGGCAGGGGCTTTTCGGACCCCGGCAAGGCTAGGAGTCGCCGTGAAGTTGCCGAATCCGTTAGTGAAGGGGACCTCTGGGTTTCCAAACAGTCAAGTCCCGACAGAAGGCAACCGTCCAACCGTGAAGGGGAGACACCGCCACCGCCAAGGGCAACCGTTTCCCAGGGCCAGCGCCTGCGGGCAAAAGGGGCTCCTGCGGCCCACATCCAGGTCGGGGAGCGGGTTACCGGTGAGAACCCATCGGAATCAACATAGAACATAGGTGCAGGGAGAGACAGTCATCACTAACCTGCAGGAACAACAACACCGCAGCCGTCCGAGGGACCCGTCCATCCAGCCGCTTGTTTTACCGTGAACTGTGTCATCATCATTGGGCTGAGTGAGTACCTCCATGCCGTGCGGCACAGCGCTGCCCCTGCGACTCTGCACCTCACCAGGCCCCGCAACCCGCCTGCCATCCACTCCTACCCCATCACCGGGCCCCGGAACAATCAACCCCCCTACCCACGGAGGGGAGAAATAACAACAAAGCTGCTCCTTGTCACCGCTCCCGGGATCCCCTGTCCCTGGAGGAAGGCAACAAGGGTTTTATGTCTGACCTTGATGTGCCTGCAGGGAGTGTGGGGTGTGTAGGTGTTGTGCTCTGTGGCCCCTGGCTTGTCCAGGGCGACACACTACAACACTTAGGTTATTGTGCTTTTTGTGCAGCTTGCAGGGTTACATGATACTTCATATACGATTTTTAGCTTTCTTGTTAGTAAATCACATTTTTTTTCCTCTTTTTCTTTCCTTAACTGAAGGCGGCATATCTCCAAGGCATTCTGATCTCTCAGCAAATCAAGAGGAGCTGCAGACCGGGAAGACCGACCCTCAGGAGCCTCCTGGACTTCAGAGAACAAGCATGGCCGCCGACAGAGGAGCAACCTGTCCTCCAAGAAGCTCAGAAGAAGAGGCGATGCCCGGCAGCTTATCTGTTTTTGTCTTTTATATGTGGTTTATACTTTTGCAGATGGTAATTTAATAAAATCTTTCTCCAATACGAGTTCGTCTTGCATTGCCTCCAGTGAGTTCTGGCTTTGGTGATAAATATAGCACCCAACATAATTATAGCAGCAAAGCGGCAACTCAGTGGGAAAATAGCAGCAGGCAAATATAATGTGCAAAATCCGATGGCTAAATGATTATAAATAATGATGAAGTCAAAGCCTCAATATATATAAATATATATTTTGTAGCAGTGAGATATAACCAAGGCACAGACAGCACTGGGGTCATACACGTTACTGTGGGGCATATACATTACTGGGGGCATACAGCTCTGGAGGGCAAACACATTACTGGGGTGGGTGGGATACAACTCTGGGAGCTCATACAGCTTAGTGGGGGGCACATATAGCTCTAAGGGGCCCATAGAGCTCAGGGAGGCATGCACAGCTCTAGGGGGCACATACAGCTCATGAGGGGACATTCAGTTTTAAGTGGCCCATACAGCTCAGGAGGGGCACATACAGCTCAGGAGGGGCTAGTTACCACCTTTGAACTGACTCTAACTTCTGAACAGGGTCGGCATCAGCACCCGGCGCACCAGGCAGTGTCAGGTGCTCCTGCCCTGACACTGTACACTGACACTGCTGCACGGTGCTCCTGCCCTGAAACTATACACTAGCACTGCTGCACGGTGCTCCTGCGCTGACATTGTACACTGACACTGCCGTACGGAGCTCCTGCCCTGACACTTAACATTTACACTGCTGCACGGTGCTCCTGCCCTGACACTGTACACTGACACTGCTGCACGGTGCTCCTGCCCTGACACTGTACATTTACACTGCTGCACGGTGCTCCTGCCCTGACACTGTACACTGACACTGCTGCACGGTGCTCCTGCACTGACACTGTACACTTACACTGCTGCACGGTGCTCTTGCCCTGAAACTGTACACTGACACTGCTGCACGGTGCTCTTGCCCTGACACTACACTGACACTGCTGCACGGTGCTCCTGCCCTGACACTGTACACTTACACTGCTGCACGGTGCTCCTGCCCTGACACTGTACACTGACACTGTTGCACGGTGCTCCTGCACTGACACTGTACACTGACGCTGCTGCACGGTGCTCCTGCCCTGACACTCTACACTGACGCTGCTGCACGGTGCTCCTGCACTGACACAGTTCACTGACACTGCTGCACGGTGCTCTTGTCCAGACACTGTACTGAACTGTAACTATAGGACAATGTCACCAGTCATAGTGACCCCATCACAACCTTAAAGCTCTGTGCGCACACTGCGGTTATTTGGCGCGGATTTGCCGCAGATTTTGCTGCAAAAAAAGTGCAGCTTTTGTTCATAACCTTTCTGCAGTCCTTCCCCAGCAAAATCTATGGGAAAATCAAAATGCTGTGCGCTCACTGCATTTTTCTTCCTATACGTTTTGCTGCAGAATTTCAACTCGCGGAAAAAATGCATGCGGGTGCCGGGTACGTTTTTGACTCTGGTGCGGAATTCTGCCAAAGGGTGCAGATTTTTCTTAAGAAAAGCAAATTTCCCAGTGCGCACAGACCCTAAAGTAGATTTTTCACTTAATCTTCGTCCAAGAGTTCACTTCAGTGTAAAAAAAAAAAATACAAACCCTGCTGTCCCCCCCTTCCCCGTCCATGGGTCTACTGGCCAGTCTCTGCCGCTAGTGTCTGGTATTGACCATTTCACTGGTCACGATGACAGTGCAGCCCAATCAGTGAGCTCTGCCAGTGTAAACCGAACGCCAGACTCAGAGCTGCTGAGCTCACTGATTGGCTGCTGCACTGCACTGTCCTCGTGATGTCAGTGAAATGGTCAATGCCAGACTCATCAGTTGTTTCCCTGTCTATACCTCGCATGTAAATTTACCCGTGTACTTTTATCCATGTGTTATTAGACATCATGTGGATGGTGGTCTGTATGGGGCATGGGGGGCACTACAGCAGGGCATGCGATGATTGTGCAGCGCAATAAGTGGGAACAAGATAAGACCTTACACAGATCATCACTGTACATTCTGATGTCTGGTTTTCTCATCCGAGTTTTATCCGTGTTTCTCACAGATAGAGCCCCTACCTATGAGAGTCTATGGGGCTGATCACAGATAGAGACTGTACTTATGAGAGTCTATGGGACTGATCACAGATAGGGCCCATACCTATGACAGTCTATGGGGCTGATCACAGAGAGAGCTCATACTTATGAGAGTCTAAGGGGCTGATCACAGATAGAGCCTGTACTTATGAGAGTCTATGGGGCTGATCACAGATAGGGCCCCTACCTGTGAGAGTCTATGGGGCTGATCACAGATAAAGCTTGTAATTATGAGAGTCTATGGGGCTGATCACATAGCCCATACCTATGAGAGTCTATGGGGCTGATCACAGATAGAGACTGTACTTATGCGAGTCTATGGGACTGATCACAGATAGGGCCCATACCTATGACAGTCTATGGGGCTGATCACAGATAGAGCTCGTACTTATGAGGGTCTATGGGGCTGATCACAGATAGAGCCTGTACTTATGAGAGTCTAAAGCTTGCTTTACACGGTACGACCGATTGTGCGATTTCACAATCGATCGTACCCACCCCCGTCCTTTTTGCGTCACGGGCAAATCGCTGCCCGTGTCGCACAAAGTTAGTTACCCCCGTCACACATACTTACCTCTCGTGCGACCTCGCTGTGGGCGGCGAACGTCCACTTCCTGGAGTGGGAGGGACGTTCGGCGTTACAGCGACGTCACACGGCCGCCGGCCAATAGAAGCGGAGGGGCGGAGATGAGCAGGATGTAAACATCCCGCCCACCTCCTTCCTTCCACATAGAGACAGCGGCGGCCGTGGGAGGCAGGTGAGCTGCTCATCGTTCCCGTGGTGTCACACGGAGCGGCGTGTGCTACCACGGAAACGATGGTCAACTAAATTAAACGATTTTATGGAACCTAACGAGCAGTACCCGACTCACGATTTGTGAACGATACTGCGTCGCTAGGAGGTGTCACACAGGCCGGCATCGCCAGCGATGCCGGATGTGCGTCACAAAAACCGTGACCCCGACGATCTATCGCACGATAGATTGCCTGGTGTAAAGCAGCCTTAACTGTCAGAGGTACAGGTATCTATCTGTGATCAGTCCCATAGACTCTCATAGGTATGGGCCCTATCTGTGATCAGCCCAATAGACTCTCATAGGTACAGGCTCTATCTGTGGTCAGCCCCATAGACTCTCATAAGTACAGGTTCTATCTGTGATCAGCCCCATAGACTCTCATAGGTACAGGCTCTATCTGTGATCAGCCCCATAGACTCTTGTCGCGGGCGGAGGAGGGGACGCTGCGCTCTCCCACTGCTCGGGTCCGGCTGCTGCTGCTGCTCGGTGGTGGCTCGAGCGGTGGGCCGGATCCCAGGGTCTCGAGCGGCGTTCATCGCTGCTGCTGCTTGGATAGCATGTGTATCTATTGTGAACAGCTTATCAATGGTGGCAAATCGGGGCAGCTTAACCTCTTGCTCTCCGCAATTCAACACTCTCACGCGCACTCTTCCCTTCCGTATTAATGAATAAAACTGTGATATAAATAGTATATAGATACCCCAGAAATGCAGATAAAGGTAGGTTATGGGAAAAGGGAGAAGAGGGAAACAGGAAAATAATGTAATAAAGTATACCTTCCAGGGGGGGAGAGGAAATGGCAGCACAGCCAGTGGAGGTGAAGCAACGGGAAGCCTGCAACTAAATTGTTGAGAGCGTTATCACATGGTGACTGAGCCTGATTGTAACGGGAGCATAGAGGTGCCGATCCTGTCTTACCTGCGTTGTTGTAGAAGTGGGTTTCCAGTGGTGGAGTCAGCTGTGTGCAGTGGTGGCTGTGGGTTCTTTTATGTGCGACCGTAGTAATAGCTGCGCCCACTTCCTGTATGGGAGTGGAATGCAGTGAGGCTAATGGAACGCACGTCTGCGCCTGCACATTTGTGAAGAAGGGGAGGGAGAGGGGGGAGGCTGTAATTGGCCTCCTCAACCTCGTGTGGGTCCTTCACCTCGACCCAAACCCTGTGTGGTCAGGGCACCCTTCCTTGTAACTGCGCACAAGGAATACCACACACCTCCTTACTATGCTGGCAGCAGAGCTCAATGCCATCATGCGGTCAAATGTTTACTTTGAAATGCATGGGAAATGTGAGTCACACCGCTGAGAAGTTGTGGACGGTTAGCTCTGGAGACCAAGTTTCATCAATGGTTGTCTCCACTCAACCAGCAGCCAGGGAAGGCCGGGTGTGACAATGATGCAAACATGGGTGCGGCCCTTCGCCGTGACAATGTGACACACGTGCCTTGTGTGGCTCACGTGTTGAACCTGGTTGTCCAGCAATTTTTAAAGCACTATCCTGGCCTACATGGCCTTCTTCAGAGGGCACGGTGTAACACCTTCCTTAATCCACACACTCAGATGGGCTGTAAAGGATAGGCTAGAGGGAAGCCACTCACCAAGCAGGACCTCCAGAACCCTGGAACCCTTTAACCCCTATACAGGGATTAGGAATTACACAGGGCCCAAGGTGATCAATACCTGTGGAAGGCTGCAGTTCCAGAGAATAGTAGTCAGGCAGGGACAAAACATTAATTGAGGAACAGGAACAGAATGGGACGGCCAGGACTTAATCAGAAAACAAGCAGAGGTGAAATGCAGATCGGCCAACAAGGTACATAAACAGCAAGCAGGAAAAGTAGTCAGGTAACAAGCACACAAAATCATAAAACTGAACTGGGGGTAAAAGTAACCAGAGGTCATAGCTATGTCTGGCAGTGGTCTGCAGACAGGATGGGCATAAAAAAGGGTGTGGTGTCTTCCCATTGGTTGTAGCTGAATGATGGTGAGCCGTAATCAAGTGCAGCATTGCGCCGTGCACATATTTTCTCCCGGTTCTTTTCCGTGTTCACACTATATGTGGTTCCACTATGTATGGAGTTCCATCAGCCTCTGGAAGGTTCCTGGCAAATTGCACAGCTCGAAGGGCATGCCTTTTGAATTCTTTGAATTCGCAGAGACCCATCGGGGTGGCAAAGGCGGTCTTCTCCCGGTCTGCCTCAGCAACGGACACTTGCCAATAGCGACTACTGAGATCAAGGGTAGAAAAATAATTTGCAGTTCTCAATGCAGCTCTCAAGATCTTCCATTGCTTTTTTATCACTGAAAAGACTCTTTCAGATTGTACATCGTACGTGCCAATGATACGCGTGATGTTACAATCATTTTCACGCATCCGGGGAATCATAAGACTGTGTCTATTGGTATTTTTTGCAAGGGCATAAGAGTGCTGAATGATCTTTTTGGGATAGCCACGGTCTAAAAATCGACCAAAAAGGTCCGAGGCCTGTGCCTTGAAATCTTCTTCTCTTGAGCAATTTCTGCGTATCCGCAGAAACTGCCCTTTAGGAATACCCCTCTTTAGGGGAAAGGGATGATGGCTGTCCCATTTCAATAGGGCCCCAGGGACGTGACTACCCTGCCATGATAGAGCCCATGCCCTCCGAGCACTGGCCCACAGTAATGGACGCCCGAGGGGTGGTAGGTGTAAAGAAGGGGAGAGTGCCTGTGAGGTTGCTGAACTATGGGGAGGAAGAAGTCAGGCTTCCCCGGTATGCTACACTTGCCAAGTTGCTCACTCTGGATCCCCACACCATCCACGAGGCAGTTCCCCCAACCTCACCACCGACTGCCAGCACTCACCCGCCCCAAGGGGAGTTAGATGAGTGGCACCAACAGCTACATGTAGGCACTGACGATACCCCTACACATCACAAAGAAGGGGTATACCGGGTGGTACGGGAGTATGAGCTTATGAATGTGCAATCTATGGTTAATACTATTACAACTTGTTGCTGATAGAGCTTGTCTGTCTTATAGCCTCCTGATGAACCACATGTATAGCATGTGGGGAAACGCGTCGAGGTGGAGACTGTTGTAAATCTACCATGAAATTGATGGCTCACTTCTGCTAAATTGAAGGATTTGATGTCTCATCTCTGCTATTATAAGTACTAAGGGGACTTTTGGAGAGCATCGGCATACATCGATCTGGACGTTTGTGGACAGCAAGCATCCTATTTCTTTTATTGTGTGGCGCTGCCTGGATGAACCTAATATGGTCTCAAAGTTAAGTCCTGAGCCTCGATTTGATCCCCTATATTTGTAACCTCTCTTTTAAATATTGTATGTCTATATTGTATCATGTTTATTGTGACTTGATGGTCAAAATACTTTTTACACTGCTGGTGTGTTTTTTCTATATCTTAATAAAATTTGTTAATGGGAATAACGCATATACTTTTTGCTGAAAAATATTCCCGGGCCTTGGTCCCTAATCTTGATCAAACACTACATCCCCACAAGTGCACACCCACCCATCAAAGAGAGATATAAGCCAATACTACCTGCACATTACCAGTGTACCAAGGACATGTTGAGCAACATGAAGGAGGCTGGGGTTATCCCTGACAGTTGTAGCCTCTGGGCAGCTTCCGTTGGTCCTGTTAAAGAAGAAGGACAGCACCACTCCCCTGTATTGAGGAATAGCTAGCTGCATTGAGAACTGCAAATTATTTTTCTACCCTTGATCTCAGTAGTCGCTATTGGCAAGTGTCCGTTGCTGAGGCAGACCGGGAGAAGACCGCCTTTGCCACCCCGATGGGTCTCTGCGAATTCAAAGAATTCAAAAGGCATGCCCTTCGAGCTGTGCAATTTGCCAGGAACCTTCCAGAGGCTGATGGAACTCCATACATAGTGGAACCACATATAGTGTGAACACGGAAAAGAACCGGGAGAAAAAATGTGCACGGCGCAATGCTGCACTTGATTACGGCTCACCATCATTCAGCTACAACCAATGGGAAGACACCACACCCTTTTTTATGCCCATCCTGTCTGCAGACCACTGCCAGACATAGCTATGACCTCTGGTTACTTTTACCCCCAGTTCAGTTTTATGATTTTGTGTGCTTGTTACCTGACTACTTTTCCTGCTTGCTGTTTATGTACCTTGTTGGCCGATCCGCATTTCACCTCTGCTTGTTTTCTGATTAAGTCCTGGCCGTCCCATTCTGTTCCTGTTCCTCAATTAATGTTTTGTCCCTGCCTGACTACTATTCTCTGGAACTGCAGCCTTCCACAGGTATTGATCACCTTGGGCCCTGTGTAATTCCTAATCCCTGTATAGGGGTTAAAGGGTTCCAGGGTTCTGGAGGTCGTGCTTGGTGAGTGGCTTCCCTCTAGCCTATCCTTTACAGACCATCTGAGTGTGTGGATTAAGGAAGGTGTTACACCGTGCCCTCTGCAGAAGGCCATGTAGGCCAGGATAGTGCTTTAAAAATTGCTGGACAACCAGGTTCAACACGTGAGCCACACAAGGCACGTGTGTCACATTGTCACGGCGAAGGGCCACACCCATGTTTGCATCATTGTCACACCCGGCCTTCCCTGACTGCTGGTTGAGTGGAGACAACCATTGATGAAACTTGGTCTCCAGAGCTAACCGTCCACAACTTCTCAGCGGTGTGACTCACATTTCCCATGCATTTCAAAGTAAACATTTGACCGCATGATGGCATTGAGCTCTGCTGCCAGCATAGTAAGGAGGTGTGTGGTATTCCTTGTGCGCAGTTACAAGGAAGGGTGCCCTGACCACACAGGGTTTGGGCCGAGGTGAAGGACCCACACGAGGTTGAGGAGGCCAATTACAGCCTCCCCGCTCTCCCTCCCCTTCTTCACAAATGTGCAGGCGCAGACGTGCGTTCCATTAGCCTCACTGCATTCCACTCCCATACAGGAAGTGGGCGCAGCTATTACTACAGTCGCACATAAAAGAACCCACAGCCACCACTGCACACAGCTGACTCCACCACTGGAAACCCACTTCTACAACAACACAGGTAAGACAGGATCGGCACCTCTATGCTCCCGTTACAATCAGGCTCAGTCACCATGTGATAACGCTCTCAACAATTTAGTTGCAGGCTTCCCGTTGCTTCACCTCCACTGGCTGTGCTGCCATTTCCTCTCCCCCCTGGAAGGTATACTTTATTACACTATTTTCCTGTTTCCCTCTTCTCCCTTTTCCCATAACCTACCTTTATCTGCATTTGTGGGGTATCTATATACTATTTATATCACAGTTTTATTCATTAATACGGAAGGGAAGAGTGCGCGTGAGAGTGTTGAATTGCGGAGAGCAAGAGGTTAAGCTGCCCCGATTTGCCACCATTGATAAGCTGTTCACAATAGATACACATGCTATCCAAGCAGCAGCAGCGATGAACGCAGCTCGAGACCCTGGGATCCGGCCCACCGCTCGAGCCACCACCGAGCAGCAGCAGCAGCCGGACCCGAGCAGTGGGAGAGCGCAGCGTCCCCTCCTCCGCCCGCGACAAGAGTCTATGGGGCTGAGCACAGATAGAGCCTGTACCTATGAGAGTCTATGGGGCTGATCACAGATAGAACCTGTACTTATGAGAGTCTATGGGGCTGACCACAGATAGAGCCTGTACCTATGAGAGTCTATTGGGCTGATCACAGATAGGGCCCGTACCTATGAGAGTCTATGGGACTGATCACAGATAGATACCTGTACCTCTGACAGTTAGACTCTCATAAGTACAGGCTCTATCTGTGATCAGCCCCATAGACCCTCATAAGTACAAGCTCTATCTGTGATCAGCCCCATAGACTGTCATAGGTATGGGCCCTATCTGTGATCAGTCCCATAGACTCTCATAAGTACAGTCTCTATCTGTGATCAGCCCCATAGACTCTCATAGGTATGGGCTCTGTGATCAGCCCCATAGACTCTCATAATTACGGGCTTTATCTGTGATCAGCCCCTTAAGGTCCAGTCACACTAAGCAACTTACCAGCGATCCCAACAACGATAGGGATCGCTGGTAAGTTGCTAGGAGGTTGCTGGTGAGCTGTCACACTGCGACGCTCCAGCGATCCCACCAGCAACCTGACCTGGCAGGGATCGCTGGAGCGTGGCTACACGAGTTGCTGGTGAGCTCACCAGCAACCAGTGACCAGCCCCCAGTCTCCTAGTTACAGCACACATCAGGTTAATTAACCCGATGTGTGCTGCAGCTAAATGTGCACAGAGCAGGGAGCAGCGCACACTGCTTAGTGCTGGCTCCTTGCTCTCCTAGTTACAGCACACATCGGGTTAATTGCCTGATGTGTGCTGCAGCTAAATGTGCACAGAGCAGGGAGCAGCGCACAATGCTTAGCGCTGGCTCCTTGCTCTCCTAGTTACAGCACACATCGGGTTAATTACCTGATGTGTGCTGCAGCTAAATGTGCACAGAGCAGGAGCCGGCACTGACAGTGAGAGCAGGAGACTGGTATCAAAGGTAAATATCGGGTAACCAAGGACAGGGCTTCTTGGTTACCCGATTTTTACATTAGTTACCAGCCTCAGCAGAAGCTGGCTCCCTGCTCACTGCACATTAGTTGTTGCTGTCTCGCTGTCACACACAGCGATCTGTGCTTCACAGCAGGACAGCAACAACTAAAAAATGGCCCAGGACATTCAGCAACA
This sequence comes from Anomaloglossus baeobatrachus, assembly GCF_048569485.1. Lineage (NCBI taxonomy): Eukaryota > Metazoa > Chordata > Amphibia > Anura > Aromobatidae > Anomaloglossus > Anomaloglossus baeobatrachus. The sequence continues at coordinate 424,387 of NW_027441914.1, forward strand.
ACCAACGACCTCACAGCAGGGGCCAGGTTGTTGCTGGATGTCACACACAGCAATATCGCTAGCAACGTCACAAAAGTTGTTCGTTACCAGCGATGTTGCTAGCGATGTTGCTTAGTGTGACGGGGCCTTTAGACTCTCACAGGTAGGGGCCCTATCTGTGATCAGCCCCATAGACTCTCATAAGTACAGGCTCTATCTGTGATCAGCCCCTTAGACTCTCATAAGTATGAGCTCTCTCTGTGATCAGCCCCATAGACTGTCATAGGTATGGGCCCTATCTGTGATCAGTCCCATAGACTCTCATAAGTACAGTCTCTATCTGTGATCAGCCCCATAGACTCTCATAGGTACAGGCTCTATCTGTGATCAGCCCCATAGACTCTCATAGGTAGGGGCTCTATCTGTGAGAAACACGGATAAAACTCGGATGAGAAAACCAGACATCAGAATGTACAGTGATGATCTGTGTAAGGTCTTATCTTGTTCCCACTTATTGCGCTGCACAATCATCGCATGCCCTGCTGTAGTGCCCCCCATGCCCCATACAGACCACCATCCACATGATGTCTAATAACACATGGATAAAAGTACACGGGTAAATTTACATGCGAGGTATAGACAGGGAAACAACTGATGAGTCTGGCATTGACCATTTCACTGACATCACGAGGACAGTGCAGCAGCCAATCAGTGAGCTCAGCAGCTCTGAGTCTGGCGTTCGGTTTACACTGGCAGAGCTCACTGATTGGGCTGCACTGTCATCGTGACCAGTGAAATGGTCAATACCAGACACTAGCGGCAGAGACTGGCCAGTAGACCCATGGACGGGGAAGGGGGGGACAGCAGGGTTTGTATTTTTTTTTTTTACACTGAAGTGAACTCTTGGACGAAGATTAAGTGAAAAATCTACTTTAGGGTCTGTGCGCACTGGGAAATTTGCTTTTCTTAAGAAAAATCTGCACCCTTTGGCAGAATTCCGCACCAGAGTCAAAAACGTACCCGGCACCCGCATGCATTTATTCCGCGAGTTGAAATTCTGCAGCAAAACGTATAGGAAGAAAAATGCAGTGAGCGCACAGCATTTTGATTTTCCCATAGATTTTGCTGGGGAAGGACTGCAGAAAGGTTATGAACAAAAGCTGCACTTTTTTTGCAGCAAAATCTGCGGCAAATCCGCCCCAAATAACCGCAGTGTGCGCACAGAGCCTTAAGGTTGTGATGGGGTCACTATGACTGGTGACATTGTCCTATGGTTACAGTTCAGTACAGTGTCTGGACAGGAGCACCGTGCAGCAGCGTCAGTGTACAGTGTCAGGGCAGGAGCACCGTGCAACAGTGTCAGTGTACAGTGTCAGGGCAGGAGCACCGTGCAGCAGTGTCAGTGTAGTGTCAGGGCAAAAGCACCGTGCAGCAGTGTCAGAGAACAGTTTCAGGGCAAGAGCACCGTGCAGCAGTGTAAGTGTAAAGTGTCAGTGCAGGAGCACCGTGCAGCAGTGTCAGTGTACAGTGTCAGGGCAGGAGCACCGTGCAGCAGTGTAAATGTACAGTGTCAGGGCAGGAGCACCGTGCGGCAGTGTCAGTGTACAGTGTCAGCGCAGGAGCACCGTGCAGCAGTGCTAGTGTATAGTTTCAGGGCAGGAGCACCGTGCAGCAGTGTCAGTGTACAGTGTCAGGGCAGGAGCACCTGACACTGCCTGGTGCGCCGGGTGCTGATGCCGACCCTGTTCAGAAGTTAGAGTCAGTTCAAAGGTGGTAACTAGCCCCTCCTGAGCTGTATGTGCCCCTCCTGAGCTGTATGGGCCACTTAAAACTGAATGTCCCCTCATGAGCTGTATGTGCCCCCTAGAGCTGTGTATGCCTCCCTGAGCTCTATGGGCCCCCCATAGCTATATGTGCCCCCCACTAAGCTGTCTGAGCTCCCAGAGCTGTATCCCACCCACCCCAGTAATGTGTTTGCCCTCCAGAGCTGTATGCCCCCAGTAATGTATATGCCCCACAGTAACGTGTATGACCCCAGTGCTGTCTGTGCCTTGGTTATATCTCACTGCTACAAAATATATATTTATATATATTGAGGCTTTGACTTCATCATTATTTATAATCATTTAGCCATCGGATTTTGCACATTATATTTGCCTGCTGCTATTTTCCCACTGAGTTGCCGCTTTGCTGCTAAATTTGTGTTGGGTGCTATATTTATCACCAAAGCCAGAACTCACTGGAGGCAACGCAAGACGAACTCGTATTGGAGAAAGATTTTATTAAATTACCATCTGCAAAAGTATAAACCACATATAAAAGACAAAAACAGATAAGCTGCCGGGCATCGCCTCTTCTTCTGAGCTTCTTGGAGGACAGGTTGCTCCTCTGTCGGCGGCCATGCTTGTTCTCTGAAGTCCAGGAGGCTCCTGAGGGTCGGTCTTCCCGGTCTGCAGCTCCTCTTGATTTGCTGAGAGATCAGAATGCCTTGGAGATATGCCGCCTTCAGTTAAGGAAAGAAAAAGAGGAAAAAAAATGTGATTTACTAACAAGAAAGCTAAAAATCGTATATGAAGTATCATGTAACCCTGCAAGCTGCACAAAAAGCACAATAACCTAAGTGTTGTAGTGTGTCGCCCTGGACAAGCCAGGGGCCACAGAGCACAACACCTACACACCCCACTCTCCCTGCAGGCACATCAAGGTCAGACACAAAACCCTTGTTGCCTTCCTCCAGGGACGGGGATCCCGGGAGCGGTGACAAGGAGCAGCTTTGTTGTTATTTCTCCCCTCCGTGGGTAGGGGGTTGATTGTCCCGGGGCCCGGTGATGGGGTAGGAGTGGATGGCAGGCGGGTTGCGGGGCCTGGTGAGGTGCAGAGTCGCAGGGGCAGCGCTGTGCCGCACGGCATGGAGGTGCTCACTCAGCCCAATGATGATGACACAGTTCACGGTAAAACAAGCGGCTGGATGGACGGGTCCCTCGGACGGCTGCGGTGTTGTTGTTCCTGCAGGTTAGTGATGACTGTCTCTCCCTGCACCTATGTTCTATGTTGATTCCGATGGGTTCCCACCGGTAACCCGCTCCCCGACCTGGATGTGGGCCGCAGGAGCCCCTTTTGCCCGCAGGCGCTGGCCCTGGGAAACGGTTGCCCTTGGCGGTGGCGGTGTCTCCCCTTCATGGTTGGGCGGTTGCCTTCTGTCGGGACTTGACTGTTTGGAAACTCAGAGGTCCCCTTCACTAACGGATTCGGCAACTTCATGGCGACTCCTAGCCTTGCCGGGGTCCGAAAAGCCCCTGCCAATGGTGCTAGCTTCTCCTTGTGTACCGGTCCGGTACCACCGGGCCACCGCCCGTCCACGGTCCTTACGGCAAACTCCGATAGGCCACTCCTGCAGTGGTCACCACCGTCTGCCAACCTTGCTGTTCTGTCCGGGCCACACACCCGGACCAACTTCAGGCTCTTTAGCTGTCACTTTACTCTTTCCACTTTCACTGTCAAAACTGAACTCTTTCCTCTCCAAACTCTATCTCTCTACTTCACCTCCTTCCACTTCTTCCTCCAAACTAGACTGCCTGTCTTTCCCGCCTCCAGGACTGTGAACTCCTCGGTGGGCGGAGACCAACCGCCTGGCTCCACCCCCTGGTGTGGACATCAGCCCCTGGAGGAAGGCAACAAGGGTTTTGTGTCTCACCTTGATGTGCCTGCAGGGAGTGTTTGGTGTGTAGGTGTTGTGCTCTGTGGCCCCTGGCTTGTCCAGGGCGACACACTACAACACTTAGGTTATTGTGCTTTTTGTGCAGCTTGCAGGGTTACATGATACTTCATATACGATTTTTAGCTTTCTTGTTAGTAAATCACATTTTTTTTCCTCTCTTTCTTTCCTTAACTGAAGGCGGCATATCTCCAAGGCATTCTGATCTCTCAGCAAATCAAGAGGAGCTGCAGACCGGGAAGACCAACCCTCAGGAGCCTCCTGGACTTCAGAGAACAAGCATGGCTGCCGACAGAGGAGCAACCTGTCCTCCAAGAAGCTCAGAAGAAGAGGCGATGCCCGGCAGCTTATCTGTTTTTGTCTTTTAAATGTGGTTTATACTTTTGCTGATGGTAATTTAATAAAATCTTTCTCCAATACGAGTTCTTCTTGCGTTGCCTCCAGTGAGTTCTGGCTTTGGTGATAAATATAGCACCCAACACAAATTTAGCAGCAAAGCGGCAACTCAGTGGGAAAATAGCAGCAGGCAAATATAATGTGCAAAATCCGATGGCTAAATGATTATAAATAATGATGAAGTCAAAGCCTCAATATATATAAATATATATTTTGTAGCAGTGAGATATAACCAAGGCACAGACAGCACTGGGGTCATACACGTTACTGTGGGGCATATACATTACTGGGGGCATACAGCTCTGGAGGGCAAACACATTACTGGGGTGGGTGGGATACAGCTCTGGGAGCTCAGACAGCTTAGTGGGGGGCACATATAGCTATGGGGGGCCCATAGAGCTCAGGGAGGCATACACAGCTCTAGGGGGCACATACAGCTCATGAGGGGACATTCAGTTCTTAGTGGCCCATACAGCTCAGGAGGGGCACATATAGCTCAGGAGGGGCTAGTTACCACCTTTGAACTGACTCTAACTTCTGAACAGGGTCGGCATCAGCACCCGGCGCACCAGGCAGTGTCAGGTGCTCCTGCCCTGACACTGTACACTGACACTGCTGCACGGTGCTCCTGCCCTGACACTATACACTAGCACTGCTGCACGGTGCTCCTGCGCTGACACTGTACACTGACACTGCTGCACGGTGCTCCTGTCCTGACACTGTACACTGACGCCTGCTGCACGGTGCTCCTGCCCTGACACTGTACACTGACACTGCTGCACGGTGCTCCTGCCCTGACACTGTACACTGCACGGTGCTCCTGCCCTGACACTGTACACTGACACTGCTGCACGGTGCTCCTGCACTGACACTGTACACTTACACTGCTGCATGGTGCTCTTGCCCTGAAACTGTACACTTACAGTGCTGCACGGTGCTCTTTCCCTGACACTACACTGACACTGCTGCACGGTGCTCCTGCCCTGACACTGTACACTTACACTGCTGCACGGTGCTCCTGCCCTGACACTGTACACTGACACTGCTGCACGGTGCTCCTGCACTGACACTGTACACTGACGCTGCTGCACGGTGCTCCTGCACTGACACTGTACACTGACGCTGCTGCACGGTGCTCCTGCACTGACACAGTTCACTGACACTGCTGCACGGTGCTCCTGTCCAGACACTGTACTGAACTGTAACCATAGGACAATGCCACCAGTCATAGTGACCCCATCACAACCTTAAAGCTATGTGCGCACACTGCGGTTATTTGGCGCGGATTTGCCGCAGATTTTGCTGCAAAAAAAGTGCAGCTTTTGTTCATAACCTTTCTGCAGTCCTTCCCCAGCAAAATCTATGGGAAAATCAAAATGCTGTGCGCTCACTGCATGTTTTTTCCTATACGTTTTGCTGCAGAAGTTCAACTCGCGGAAAAAACGCATGCGGGTGCCGGGTACGTTTTTGACTCTGGTGCGGAATTCTGCCAAAGGGTGCAGATTTTTCTTAAGAAAAGCAAATTTCCCAGTGTGCACAGACGCCAAAGTAGATTTTTCACTTAATCTTCGTCCAAGAGTTCACTTCAGTGTAAAAAAAAAAATACAAACCCTGCTGTCCCCCCCTTCCCCGTCCATGGGTCTACTGGCCAGTCTCTGCCGCTAGTGTCTGGTATTGACCATTTCACTGGTCACGATGACAGTGCAGCAGCCAATCAGTGAGCTCTGCCAGTGTAAACCGAACGCCCCACTCAGAGCTGCTGAGCTCACAGATTGGCTGCTGCACTGTCCTCGTGATATCAGTGAAATGGTCAATGCCAGACTCATCAGTTGTTTCTCTGTCTATACCTCGCATGTAAATTTACCCGTGTACTTTTATCCATGTGTTATTAGACATCATGTGGATGGTGGTCTGTATGGGGCATGGGGGGCACTACAGGAGGGCATGCGATGATTGTGCAGCGCAATAAGTGGGAACAAGATTAGACATTACACAGATCATCACTGTATATTCTGATGTCTGGTTTTCTCATCCGAGTTTTATCCGTGTTTCTCACAGATAGAGCCCCTACCTATGAGAGTCTATGGGGCTGATCACAGATAGAGCCTGTACCTATGAGAGTCTATGGGGCTGATCACAGATAGAGCCCATACCTATGACAGTCTATGGGGCTGATCACAGATAGAGCTCATACTTATGAGAGTCTATGGGGCTGATCACAGATAGAGCCTGTACTTATGAGAGTCTATGGGGCTGATCACAGATAGGGCCCCTACCTGTGAGAGTCTATGGGGCTGATCACAGATAAAGCCCGTAACTATGAGAGTCTATGGGGCTGATCACAGATAAAGCCCGTACCTATGAGGGTCTATGGGGCTAATCACAGATAGAGCCTGTACTTATGAGAGTCTAACTGTCAGAGGTACAGGTATCTATCTATGATCAGTCCCATAGACTCTCATAGGTACGGGCCCTATCTGTGATCAGCCCAATAGACTCTCATAGGTACAGGCTCTATCTGTGATCAGCCCCATAGACTCTCATAAGTACAGGTTCTATCTGTGATCAGCCCCATAGACTCTCATAGATACAGGCTCTATCTGTGATCAGCCCCATAGACTCTTGTCGCGGGCGGAGGAGGGGACGCTGCGCTCTCCCACTGCTCGGGTCCGGCTGCTGCTGCTGCTCGGTGGTGGCTCGAGCGCTGGGCCGGATCCCGGGGTCTCGAGCGGCGTTCCTCGCTGCTGCTGCTTGGATAGCATGTGTATCTATTGTGAACAGCTTATCAATGGTGGCAAATCGGGGCAGCTTAACCTCTTGCTCTCCTCAATTCAACACTCTCACGCGCACTCTTCCCTTCCGTATTAATGAATAAAACTGTGATATAAATAGTATATAGATACCCCACAAATGCAGATAAAGGTAGGTTATGGGAAAAGGGAGAAGAGGGAAACAGGAAAATAGTGTAATAAAGTATACCTTCCAGGGGGGAGAGGAAATGGCAGCACAGCCAGTGGAGGTGAAGCAAGGGGAAGCCTGCAACTAAATTGTTGAGAGCGTTATCACATGGTGACTGAGCCTGATTGTAACGGGAGCATAGAGGTGCCGATCCTGTCTTACCTGCGTTGGTGTAGAAGTGGGTTTCCAGTGGTGGAGTCAGCTGTGTGCAGTGGTGGCTGTGGGTTCTTTTATGTGCGACCGTAGTAATAGCTGTGCCCACGCCCACTTCCTGTATGGGAGTGGAATGCAGTGAGGCTAATGGAACGCACGTCTGCGCCTGCGCATTTGTGAAGAAGGGGAGGGAGAGGGGGGAGGCTGTAATTGGCCTCCTCAACCTCGTGTGGGTCCTTCACCTCGGCCCAAACCCTGTGTGCTCAGGGCACCCTTCCTTGTAACTGCGCACAAGGAATACCACACACCTTACTATGCTGGCAGCAGAGCTCAATGCCATCATGCGGTCAAATGTTTACTTTGAAATGCATGGGAAATGTGAGTCACACTGCTGAGAAGTTGTGGACGGTTAGCTCTGGAGACCAAGTTTCATCAATGGTTGTCTCCACTCAACCAGCAGCCAGTGAAGGCCGGGTGTGACAATGATGCAAACATGGGTGCGGCCCTTCGCCGTGACAATGTGACACACGTGCCTTGTGTGGCTCACGTGTTGAACCTGGTTGTCCAGCAATTTTTAAAGCACTATCCTGGCCTACATGGCCTTCTGCAGAGGGCACGGTGTAACGCCTTCCTTAATCCACACACTCAGATGGGCTGTAAAGGATAGGCTAGAGGGAAGCCACTCACCAAGCAGGACCTCCAGAACCCTGAAACCCTTTAACCCCTATACAGGGATTAGGAATTACACAGGGCCCAAGGTGATCAATACCTGTGGAAGGCTGCAGTTCCAGAGAATAGTAGTCAGGCAGGGACAAAACATTAATTGAGGAACAGGAACAGAATGGGACGGCCAGGACTTAATCAGAAAACAAGCAGAGGTGAAATGCGGATCGGCCAACAAGGTACATAAACAGCAAGCAGGAAAAGTAGTCAGGTAACAAGCACACAAAATCATAAAACTGAACTGGGGGTAAAAGTAACCAGAGGTTCATAGCTATGTCTGGCAGTGGTCTGCAGACAGGATGGGCATAAAAAGGGTGTGGTGTCTTCCCATTGGTTGTAGCTGAATGATGGTGAGCCGTAATCAAGTGCAGCATTGGGCCGTGCACATTTTTTCTCCCGGTTCTTTTCCGTGTTCACACTATATGTGGTTCCACTATGTATGGAGTTCCATTATATCTTGTTTTTTATTTGTCATGTCTGATCAACTGGTTACATTATGTCTGATTACCTTGTCTAACCTTTTTTTCTTCCTTTTCTTTACTCTCCAGGTTCCCATAGTCACGTGAAATATCCCTGCTGCACTTGATTATGGCTCACTATTCACTATAGGATGTCTTCAAATTGGTTTCAAATTGCATTTGGCGCATGGTGACGATTATCTCGAGAGTGCAAAGCACACTGGCCACCGGTGATGACAAGTGTGTGCAAACTCATGTATGTCAGAGGAACGGGGCAAAGCTCAATGTTTTGTTGAGTCCCTTTGGGACCAGCATGTCCAGGCGGTGAATCCAACGTGCCTCACATTGGGCAAGCATTTTTTTAAGGTTACCACCCCTGGACCCGCTGCTCACCATGTCAATGCCCCGCACCTCCATCAGTGCAGAGTTACAATTATGGTAGATCTTAAAGTGTCGAGGCAGCGTTTTAAGTAATGTATTGTCTGTAATAGATTTAGCTGCCTCGATGTCATGGAAATGCTTCCTGATCCTAATGCGGAGCTCACGGGAAGTGAGCCCCACATAGATCAGGGAGCATGGGCACACAGCAAAGTACACCACGTGTGTGGAGACGCACGTGATGTATTTTCTAATTTGAAATGTCTGAGCTCCATCAGACGAGAAGAATGTCATACTACGAACCACGTTTCTACAGGCGAAGCAGTGGCCACACTTATAACAGCCCACAGTCGGGCCTCTGGTACCAAATGGATTACGGGCAGGGGGGACATAGTGGCTTGCCACCAGGATGTCTCGCAAATTCTTGGCCCGACATGCTGCAACCAGCGGAGTCTGTGGGAGGAAGTCCGAGAGCACGGGATCCGAGAGAAGCACCGGCCAGTGCTTGCTCAAAATCCCTCTCACAGTACCCAGAAACTTCTATGAACATGCCTGAGAACTTGCAAGGCAACCACAAACTTGTGGCCTGTAAATAAATGGTTGTTGCAGCTTCCACCGTTGCCGCCTCCGGAGAGGCAGATTGGAGGAAGGGCCCGCAGTGGAGTAGGCTGGGGCCCAGCCACCACAGGAACCGGTGGCAATCCTCTGGGGGTTTCAGGGGTTCCCCATGGATGTGGGTCAACTGGAAAGGACAGAACCCGCTCGGGCAATTTGTGCAGGACTGGGGTCAAGGGGTGCTGTCTGTTTGCTTAGGGGCAGCATCAGGGCCAGGTTGCTTGGGTGGGAGAGAGCGGAAGCCGCAACCGTTTACCGTAACGTTTAAGTAAGAGTACCTCCCGATGTGGGAAGATGTTATTATACTTGTATGTCTGTTAGAGTTTTCTATATTTTTTAATTTCCAGTTGGTGAAAATAAAACCGGTGATGGACGGGCAGCCCGAGAACGGTCTGCATTTTGCTAAGGGGGAATGTGTCGCCCTGGACAAGCCAGGGGCCACAGAGCACAGCACCTACACACCCCACACTCCCTGCAGGCACATCAAGGTCAGACACAAAACCCTTGTTGCCTTCCTCCAGGGGCTGATGTCCACACCAGGGGGTGGAGCCAGGCGGTTGGTCTCCGCCCACCGAGGAGTTCACAGTCCTGGAGGCGGGAAAGACAGGCAGTCTAGTTTGGAGGAGGAAGTGGAAGGAGGTGAAGTAGAGAGATAGAGTTTGGAGAGGAAAGAGTTCAGTTTTGACAGTGAAAGTGGAAAGAGTAAAGTGACAGCTAAAGAGCCTGAAGTTGGTCCGGGTGTGTGGCCCGGACAGAACAGCAAGGTTGACAGACAGTGGTGACCACTGCAGGAGTGGCCTATCGGAGTTTGTCATAAAGACCTTGGACGGGCGGTGGCCCGGCGGTACCGGACCGGTACACAAGGAGAAGCTAGCACCATTGGCAGGGGCTTTTCGGACCCCGGCAAGGCTAGGAGTCGCCGTGAAGTTGCCGAATCCGTTAGTGAAGGGGACCTCCGGGTTTCCAAACAGTCAAGTCCCGACAGAAGGCAACCGTCCAACCGTGAAGGGGAGACACCGCCACCGCCAAGGGCAACCGTTTCCCAGGGCCAGCGCCTGCGGGCAAAAGGGGCTCCTGCGGCCCACATCCAGGTCGGGGAGCGGGTTACCGGTGGGAACCCATCGGAATCAACATAGAACATAGGTGCAGGGAGAGACAGTCATCACTAACCTGCAGGAACAACAACACCGCAGCCGTCCGAGGGACCCGTCCATCCAGCCGCTTGTTTTACCATGAACTGTGTCATCATCATTGGGCTGAGTGAGTACCTCCATGCCATGCGGCACAGCGCTGCCCCTGCGACTCTGCACCTCACCAGGCCCCGCAACCCGCCTGCCATCCACTCCTACCCCATCACCGGGCCCCGGAACAATCAACCCCCTACCCACGGAGGGGAGAAATAACAACAAAGCTGCTCCTTGTCACCGCTCCCGGGATCCCCGTCCCTGGAGGAAGGCAACAAGGGTTTTATGTCTGACCTTGATGTGCCTGCAGGGAGTGTGGGGTGTGTAGGTGTTGTGCTCTGTGGCCCCTGGCTTGTCCAGGGCGACACACTACAACACTTAGGTTATTGTGCTTTTTGTGCAGCTTGCAGGGTTACATGATACTTCATATACGATTTTTAGCTTTCTTGTTAGTAAATCACATTTTTTTTCCTCTTTTTCTTTCCTTAACTGAAGGCGGCATATCTCCAAGGCATTCTGATCTCTCAGCAAATCAAGAGGAGCTGCGGACCGGGAAGACCGACCCTCAGGAGCCTCCTGGACTTCAGAGAACAAGCATGGCCGCCGACAGAAGAGCAACCTGTCCTCCAAGAAGCTCAGAAGAAGAGGCGATGCCCGGCAGCTTATCTGTTTTTGTCTTTTATATGTGGTTTATACTTTTGCAGATGGTAATTTAATAAAATCTTTCTCCAATACGAGTTCGTCTTGCGTTGCCTCCAGTGAGTTCTGGCTTTGGTGATAAATATAGCACCCAACATAATTATAGCAGCAAAGCGGCAACTCAGTGGGAAAATAGCAGCAGGCAAATATAATGTGCAAAATCCGATGGCTAAATGATTATAAATAATGATGAAGTCAAAGCCTCAATATATATAAATATATATTTTGTAGCAGTGAGATATAACCAAGGCACAGACAGCACTGGGGTCATACACGTTACTGTGGGGCATATACATTACTGGGGGCATACAGCTCTGGAGGGCAAACACATTACTGGGGTGGGTGGGATACAGCTCTGGGAGCTCATACAGCTTAGTGGGGGGCACATATAGCTCTAAGGGGCCCATAGAGCTCAGGGAGGCATGCACAGCTCTAGGGGGCACATACAGCTCATGAGGGGACATTCAGTTTTAAGTGGCCCATACAGCTCAGGAGGGGCACATACAGCTCAGGAGGGGCTAGTTACCACCTTTGAACTGACTCTAACTTCTGAACAGGGTCGGCATCAGCACCCGGCGCACCAGGCAGTGTCAGGTGCTCCTGCCCTGACACTGTACACTGACACTGCAGCACGGTGCTCCTGCCCTGAAACTATACACTAGCACTGCTGCACGGTGCTCCTGCGCTGACACTGTACACTGACACTGTCGCACGGAGCTCCTGCCCTGACACTTAACATTTACACTGCTGCACGGTGCTCCTGCCCTGACACTGTACACTGACACTGCTGCACGGTGCTCCTGCCCTGACACTGTACATTTACACTGCTGCACGGTGCTCCTGCCCTGACACTGTACACTGACACTGCTGCACGGTGCTCCTGCACTGACACTGTACACTTACACTGCTGCACGGTGCTCTTGCCCTGAAACTGTACACTGACACTGCTGCACGGTGCTCTTGCCCTGACACTACACTGACACTGCTGCACGGTGCTCCTGCCCTGACACTGTACACTTACACTGCTGCACGGTGCTCCTGCCCTGACACTGTACACTGACACTGCTGCACGGTGCTCCTGCACTGACACTGTACACTGACGCTGCTGCACGGTGCTCCTGCCCTGACACTCTACACTGACGCTGCTGCACGGTGCTCCTGCACTGACACAGTTCACTGACACTGCTGCACGGTGCTCCTGTCCAGACACTGTACTGAACTGTAACCATAGGACAATGTCACCAGTCATAGTGACCCCATCACAACCTTAAAGCTCTGTGCGCACACTGCGGTTATTTGGCGCGGATTTGCCGCAGATTTTGCTGCAAAAAAAGTGCAGCTTTTGTTCATAACCTTTCTGCAGTCCTTCCATAGCAAAATCTATGGGAAAATCAAAATGCTGTGCGCTCACTGCATTTTTCTTCCTATACGTTTTGCTGCAGAATTTCAACTCGCGGAAAAAATGCATGCGGGTGCCGGGTACGTTTTTGACTCTGGTGCGGAATTCTGCCAAAGGGTGCAGATTTTTCTTAAGAAAAGCAAATTTCCCAGTGCGCACAGACCCTAAAGTAGATTTTTCACTTAATCTTCGTCCAAGAGTTCACTTCAGTGTAAAAAAAAAAAATACAAACCCTGCTGTCCCCCCCTTCCCCGTCCATGGGTCTACTGGCCAGTCTCTGCCGCTAGTGTCTGGTATTGACCATTTCACTGGTCACGATGACAGTGCAGCCCAATCAGTGAGCTCTGCCAGTGTAAACCGAACGCCAGACTCAGAGCTGCTGAGCTCACTGATTGGCTGCTGCACTGTCCTCGTGATGTCAGTGAAATGGTCAATGCCAGACTCATCAGTTGTTTCCCTGTCTATACCTCGCATGTAAATTTACCCGTGTACTTTTATCCATGTGTTATTAGACATCATGTGGATGGTGGTCTGTATGGGGCATGGGGGGCACTACAGCAGGGCATGCGATGATTGTGCAGCGCAATAAGTGGGAACAAGATAAGACCTTACACAGATCATCACTGTACATTCTGATGTCTGGTTTTCTCATCCGAGTTTTATCCGTGTTTCTCACAGATAGAGCCCCTACCTATGAGAGTCTATGGGGCTGATCACAGATAGAGCCTGTACCTATGAGAGTCTATGGGGCTGATCACAGATAGAGACTGTACTTATGAGAGTCTATGGGACTGATCACAGATAGGGCCCATACCTATGACAGTCTATGGGGCTGATCACAGAGAGAGCTCATACTTATGAGAGTCTAAGGGGCTGATCACAGATAGAGCCTGTACTTATGAGAGTCTGTGGGGCTGATCACAGATAGGGCCCCTACCTGTGAGAGTCTATGGGGCTGATCACAGATAAAGCCCGTAATTATGAGAGTCTATGGGGCTGATCACATAGCCCATACCTATGAGAGTCTATGGGGCTGATCACAGATAGAGACTGTACTTATGAGAGTCTATGGGACTGATCACAGATAGGGCCCATACCTATGACAGTCTATGGGGCTGATCACAGATAGAGCTCGTACTTATGAGGGTCTATGGGGCTGATCACAGATAGAGCCTGTACTTATGAGAGTCTAAAGCTTGCTTTACACGGTTCGACCGATTGTGCGATTTCACAATCGATCGTACCCGCCCCCGTCCTTTTTGCGTCACGGGCAAATCGCTGCCTGTGTCGCACAAAGTTAGTTACCCCCGTCACACATACTTACCTCTCGTGCGACCTCGCTGTGGGCGGCGAACGTCCCCTTCCTGGAGTGGGAGGGACGTTCGGCGTCACAGCGACGTCACACGGCCGCCGGCCAATAGAAGCGGAGGGGCGGAGATGAGCAGGATGTAAACATCCCGCCCACCTCCTTCCTTCCACATAGAGACGGCGGCGGCCGTGGGAGGCAGGTGAGCTGCTCATCGTTCCCGTGGTGTCACACGGAGCGGCGTGTGCTACCACGGTAACGATGGTCAACTAAATTAAACGATTTTATGGAACCTAACGAGCAGTACCCGACTCACGATTTGTGAATGATACTGCGTCGCTAGGAGGTGTCACACAGGCCGGCATCGCCAGCGATGCCGGATGTGCGTCACAAAAACCGTGACCCCGACGATCTATCGCACGATAGATTGCCTGGTGTAAAGCAGCCTTAACTGTCAGAGGTACAGGTATCTATCTGTGATCAGTCCCATAGACTCTCATAGGTACGGGCCCTATCTGTGATCAGCCCAATAGACTCTCATAGGTACAGGCTCTATCTGTGGTCAGCCCCATAGACTCTCATAAGTACAGGTTCTATCTGTGATCAGCCCCATAGACTCTCATAGGTACAGGCTCTATCTGTGATCAGCCCCATAGACTCTTGTCGCGGGCGGAGGAGGGGACGCTGCGCTCTCCCACTGCTCGGGTCCGGCTGCTGCTGCTGCTCGGTGGTGGCTCGAGCGCTGGGCCGGATCCCAGGGTCTCGAGCGGCGTTCATCGCTGCTGCTGCTTGGATAGCATGTGTATCTATTGTGAACAGCTTATCAATGGTGGCAAATCGGGGCAGCTTAACCTCTTGCTCTCCGCAATTCAACACTCTCACGCGCACTCTTCCCTTCCGTATTAATGAATAAAACTGTGATATAAATAGTATATAGATACCCCAGAAATGCAGATAAAGGTAGGTTATGGGAAAAGGGAGAAGAGGGAAACAGGAAAATAATGTAATAAAGTATACCTTCCAGGGGGGAGAGGAAATGGCAGCACAGCCAGTGGAGGTGAAGCAACGGGAAGCCTGAAACTAAATTGTTGAGAGCGTTATCACATGGTGACTGAGCCTGATTGTAACGGGAGCATAGAGGTGCCGATCCTGTCTTACCTGCGTTGTTGTAGAAGTGGGTTTCCAGTGGTGGAGTCAGCTGTGTGCAGTGGTGGCTGTGGGTTCTTTTATGTGCGACCGTAGTAATAGCTGCGCCCACTTCCTGTATGGGAGTGGAATGCAGTGAGGCTAATGGAACGCACGTCTGCGCCTGCACATTTGTGAAGAAGGGGAGGGAGAGGGGGGAGGCTGTAATTGGCCTCCTCAACCTCGTGTGGGTCCTTCACCTCGGCCCAAACCCTGTGTGGTCAGGGCACCCTTCCTTGTAACTGCGCACAAGGAATACCACACACCTCCTTACTATGCTGGCAGCAGAGCTCAATGCCATCATGCGGTCAAATGTTTACTTTGAAATGCATGGGAAATGTGAGTCACACCGCTGAGAAGTTGTGGACGGTTAGCTCTGGAGACCAAGTTTCATCAATGGTTGTCTCCACTCAACCAGCAGCCAGGGAAGGCCGGGTGTGACAATGATGCAAACATGGGTGCGGCCCTTCGCCGTGACAATGTGACACACGTGCCTTGTGTGGCTCACGTGTTGAACCTGGTTGTCCAGCAATTTTTAAAGCACTATCCTGGCCTACATGGCCTTCTTCAGAGGGCACGGTGTAACACCTTCCTTAATCCACACACTCAGATGGGCTGTAAAGGATAGGCTAGAGGGAAGCCACTCACCAAGCAGGACCTCCAGAACCCTGGAACCCTTTAACCCCTATACAGGGATTAGGAATTACACAGGGCCCAAGGTGATCAATACCTGTGGAAGGCTGCAGTTCCAGAGAATAGTAGTCAGGCAGGGACAAAACATTAATTGAGGAATAGGAACAGAATGGGACGGCCAGGACTTAATCAGAAAACAAGCAGAGGTGAAATGCGGATCGGCCAACAAGGTACATAAACAGCAAGCAGGAAAAGTAGTCAGGTAACAAGCACACAAAATCATAAAACTGAACTGGGGGTAAAAGTAACCAGAGGTCATAGCTATGTCTGGCAGTGGTCTGCAGCCAGGATGGGCATAAAAAAGGGTGTGGTGTCTTCCCATTGGTTGTAGCTGAATGATGGTGAGCCGTAATCCAGTGCAGCATTGCGCCGTGCACATATTTTCTCCCGGTTCTTTTCCGTGTTCACACTATATGTGGTTCCACTATGTATGGAGTTCCATCAGCCTCTGGAAGGTTCCTGGCAAATTGCACAGCTCGAAGGGCATGCCTTTTGAATTCTTTGAATTCGCAGAGACCCATCGGGGTGGCAAAGGCGGTCTTCTCCCAGTCTGCCTCAGCAACGGACACTTGCCAATAGCGACTACTGAGATCAAGGGTAGAAAAATAATTTGCAGTTCTCAATGCAGCTCTCAAGATCTTCCATTGCTTTTTTATCACTGAAAAGACTCTTTCAGATTGTACATCGTACGTGCCAATGATACGCGTGATGTTACAATCATTTTCACGCATCCGGGGAATCATAAGACTGTGTCTATTGGTATTTTTTTCAAGGGCATAAGAGTGCTGAATGATCTTTTTGGGATAGCCACGGTCTAAAAATCGACCAAAAAGGTCCGAGGCCTGTGCCTTGAAATCTTCTTCTCTTGAGCAATTTCTGCGTATCCGCAGAAACTGCCCTTTAGGAATACCCCTCTTTAGGGGAAAGGGATGATGGCTGTCCCATTTCAATAGGGCCCCAGGGACGTGACTACCCTGCCATGATAGAGCCCATGCCCTCCGAGCACTGGCCCACAGTAATGGACGCCCGAGGGGTGGTAGATGTAAAGAAGGGGAGAGTGCCTGTGAGGTTGCTGAACTGCGGGGAGGAAGAAGTCAGGCTTCCCCGGTATGCTACACTTGCCAAGTTGCTCACTCTGGATCCCCACACCATCCGCGAGGCAGTTCCCCCAACCTCACCACCGACTGCCAGCACTCACCCGCCCCAAGGGGAGTTAGATGAGTGGCACCAACAGCTACATGTAGGCACTGACGATACCCCTACACATCACAAAGAAGGGGTATACCGGGTGGTACGGGAGTATGAGCTTATGAATGTGCAATCTATGGTTAATACTATTACAACTTGTTGCTGATAGAGCTTGTCTGTCTTATAGCCTCCTGATGAACCACATGTATAGCATGTGGGGAAACGCGTCGAGGTGGAGACTGTTGTAAATCTACCATGAAATTGATGGCTCACTTCTGCTAAATTGAAGGATTTGATGTCTCATCTCTGCTATTATAAGTACTAAGGGGACTTTTGGAGAGCATCGGCATACATCGATCTGGACGTTTGTGGACAGCAAGCATCCTATTTCTTTTATTGTGTGGCGCTGCCTGGATGAACCTAATATGGTCTCAAAGTTAAGTCCTGAGCCTCGATTTGATCCCCTATATTTGTAACCTCTCTTTTAAATATTGTATGTCTATATTGTATCATGTTTATTGTGACTTGATGGTCAAAATACTTTTTACACTGCTGGTGTGTTTTTTCTATATCTTAATAAAATTTGTTAATGGGAATAACGCATATACTTTTTGCTGAAAAATATTCCCGGGCCTTGGTCCCTAATCTTGATCAAACACTACATCCCCACAAGTGCACACCCACCCATCAAAGAGAGATATAAGCCAATACTACCTGCACATTACCAGTGTACCAAGGACATGTTGAGCAACATGAAGGAGGCTGGGGTTATCCCTGACAGTTGTAGCCTCTGGGCAGCTTCCGTTGGTCCTGTTAAAGAAGAAGGACAGCACCACTCCCCTGTATTGAGGAATAGCTAGCTGCATTGAGAACTGCAAATTATTTTTCTACCCTTGATCTCAGTAGTCGCTATTGGCAAGTGTCCGTTGCTGAGGCAGACCGGGAGAAGACCGCCTTTGCCACCCCGATGGGTCTCTGCGAATTCAAAGAATTCAAAAGGCATTTCCCATGCATTTCAAAGTAAACATTTGACCGCATGATGGCATTGAGCTCTGCTGCCAGCATAGTAAGGAGGTGTGTGGTATTCCTTGTGCGCAGTTGTGAAGCCCCACAGGTGTCGTGTCGGTGTCGGTGCGTTACCTTCAGGGACTCCACGTTGCTGGATCTCCGTCACTGGTAGGAAATCTTCTGTTTTGATCGTGACGCCACTCTCAGTATTGCGGCCAGTAGGGACCGCCACTGCAGGTTGAGGGTCGCCTGGGGCTGATGGTGTGTGCAGTTAGATGTAGTAGCCTCCTGAGAGTGAGGCAAGCCCCAGGGCCCTGTGTAGGTTTGTAGTACCACAAGTCGCAGAATGACCACACAGGCAGGATGTCTTTCAGGGTTTTTACTCACTTCAGGTGGCAGGGTGAGTAACCCGGGCGTAGCTGAGATGAACCAGGTAGGAACCAGGTATCCTTCAGGCTGACTTTATGAGGGTGACTACTGACTCGCCTTCCTTAGCCCTTGGTGGTTTGGGGTGACCCCGACTTTGAGTCCCTATGGGGGTCACCCAGGGAAGATGCTGCAGCCTCTCTCCCCTTGTTGTTTGCCATGTGCTTGTTCCCCGGACCAGGCCACTCCAGCCTCTTGCCTCCTATGACCTATGGGCCCTAACTTGTGGTTACGTGGCTGCGGCTTTTGTAGTGTTGTGGTGTGGGCTTTAAGAGCCCCACACCGGCAGGTTTAGCAGGGAAAGGTGAATCTATCCTCGCTTCGGGATCTGCCGCCCGGTTGGGCCTGGTGCTCTCTAGCAGTCTCCTTACTTCCCACTCCGTTGCACTCTCTAGCTGAAGCTGGCTTTCAGGCAGCACTCCTAGTTGACTGTTCTCCCCCGTCTGTAGCCACTGCGCGGGCGCTGTTAGACAGCAGCAGCCCCACAGGTCTGCTCCTCACTGAGCCCTATGGAGTTCTCCTTCTAACTGACTCACTGCTCCTCCTCTCCTGTTCTTGCCTACGCCACCTAGCAACCAGACTCTCTTACCACACCCCTTGAGAGGAGATGGAGGCTCTACCCCCTCCACTATTCCAGTGAAGGTGAAGGCTTGCCCCCTCCTGGGATCCCCAGGGGTCCTCTCATGGGTACATGTGTGAGACCTGATCACTATGCGCCTGTGTTCCACACCCCTGTCAGCCTTCTGGATTACCTGTATTGTACTGTCCCCAGCATGGGTGCAGTACTCAGTGGTGCCTGACCAGGTCAGGGGCACCACATTCCCCCTTAGTTATCACCAGCACGTCCTCGGGCTGCAAGACAACATTTTAAAATGCATAAAACATTAAAACATGTAAAACATTTAAAAGCACCAGGTATCAGACATCACCACCCTCCACCCACAAGTCCGTTAACCCACCCAAAACCCTCTCAGGAGGCAGGTCACCGGTCCTGTTGGTAACCAGGTCTGGGCCATCCGTTTCCCCAGACCTTTCCTCCAATCTTCCTCTCCCGTTGGCCGCGACTTCAGCCACTTCTGGCAGGATGTAGAGGCGGCTTACATGGGCTGGTGGTTTCAGGGTATACCTGGCCTGGTGGATCCGCGCCGTTAGCCTCTTCTGGCAGGATGCAGAGGCGGCCTCCACAGTTGGTGCTGACCAGGTACCCTCTTTGTGGTGGTGAGCCAAGGCCCCATAAACAGGCGTGCTCTCTGGTCGCAGGTGAGCCAAGGCCCTTTTCTACGGACGGGCCCCCCTGGTTGCAGACGAGCCAAGCCCCTAAACAGGCTGGCCCTGGTGGTGGTGCCACTGGTGTAACTATTTACACTGCGAGAGTTTGTGGCTATAGCAAGTTCATAGCCTTAAAGTTTATTTCTCACAATAGTTTTTGTGGGCGCATTTCTTAAACGTTGCAAACAAAACTTGTCAAAACTGGTCAAAACAGTAACTTCTTACTTTACTTTTCTCTACTCTTCCGTTTCACCAGGGCGTGGGCATGTAGGGCACCGGCACCTGTGACTTTCTTGCTCTCCGTCGTCGTCCGTGGTTGTTTCATCTGTAGGATCTTTGTCTGTGGTTGTTTCATCTGTAGGTTCTTTATCTTTCCTTTCTTGGTCTTCATCTGTGTCTTTTTCTGCATCTGTTTCTTTATCTCTGTCTTTTCTTTCTTGTCTTTCTTGTCTTTCTTGTCTTTCTTGTCTGGGACATGGTGCTACGTCTAAGGCATAGTAGCCCCTTTCTCCTTGATGCAAGGTGAACTGTACTAAGTCCCCAATTTTCAAATTTCTGCCTGAATGTCCTCTGGGCAGGTGGGCTTGAACATCTCTCCGATTTACAAATATGCCCTCTTTTATTCCTTTTACTACAATGAAGCCGTATCCGCTTTTCAAGTTGAAGTCTTCTACTATTCCTCTGTAAAGGGGTCCTCTAGCCTGGGCTCTAGACCTTCTCAGTAATCTTTTCTCCTGCAGGTCTCTGGCTGTGACCTCTCTCTGCTCTGGAGACTGTGGTGCTGGAGCAACCTGTGTTCTGCTGCGCCGTGTCTTGCGGGTTGGATTCTGCGAGGTGCAGCTTACAAGCTCCCAGGTGAGGCTTTGGGGCAGATCTTCCTCAGCAGAAGGTGTCAGGTCTTCCTCCTCCCAGCGGGAATAGGGCAGCATCTCCGGCTCTGGGTAGGGGTCTGCTGCGGTTGGCGTCGGAGTCAGCCCTTCTGCTTCCTGGCCTCCTCTCCCCCTTAGTTCTTCGCTGCACTCTGGTTGTGGCAGTGCTGGGGATGGGCTCTCT
This sequence comes from Anomaloglossus baeobatrachus, assembly GCF_048569485.1. Lineage (NCBI taxonomy): Eukaryota > Metazoa > Chordata > Amphibia > Anura > Aromobatidae > Anomaloglossus > Anomaloglossus baeobatrachus. The sequence continues at coordinate 445,172 of NW_027441914.1, forward strand.
TCAGCTGGTCCGGGCGGTGGACTCTCTGGCGCGGCTGCAGGGGTTGCCGGAATCTCCTTGGGGGTATGCGGAGGGAGCAAATACCGATCCACCATCTCCTGTGGGAACTGGGCCTCCAGATCAGCCTTCAGCTTCCAGTATGCGGGGTCCTCTCCTATCAGGGTCTTCCTAGCAGGGACCTCTCTGGACTGGGGAGCGGTGTCTGCTCTGGCCTTGCAGGCCGGGGAAAATAGTGATGCAATCTCTTGGCGGGCCGCGCCCTGTATGGCGGCGGCCTGGTCTTGGCGGGCCGCGCCTGGCATGGCGGCGGCCTGGTCTTGGCGGGCCGCGTCCTGTATGGCGGCGGCCTGAATTGGCGTTTCTGTCGCGGCCGGTTCCTGGCGGGCCGGACTGGACACTGCAGCCGCGGTCTCACTTGGCGTCGCAGCCTCGATGGGGTCCGTGCAGGCTGAGTCGGGCGTCGCTGCGGTGATCGGAGCTTGGCGGGCCGCACCCGGCGGGGCTGCGGCCTGGTTCAGCATATCACTTGCGGCGCGGACGAGCGTCGCTGCTGCGTTGGGGTCTTGGCGGACCGGGTTCAGCAGGGTGGCGGCTTGGGTCAGCGTCACACCTGCAGCACGGATGAGCACTGCCGTGGTGGTCGGAGCCCTGCGGGACAGGCGGGGCATCGCTGCAGCGGCCTGGGCTTGGCGGGCCGCACCTAGCGTGGCTGCGGCCTCACTCAGCGTCGCCGCACCGGGCGCCTCCTCTGGGACCGCGGTCGTAGCAGCTAGGGTCGGGGCTCTTGTTCTAGCCGGGGCAACACCGGACTCACCCATCGGGGTCTGAATCGTCGTCGCCGCTCGATCCGGCAGGCTCCGCGCGGCTCCCTCCTCATAGGTCCGCACCGCCGCAGCCATTTCCAGGAGCTCCGTGCGTTCTTCTCTGAGCTGTCGCACAATCCCGGCCTCCAGCCGGTCGCAGAAGATGGCAAGCTCCCGGCACCACCAGGCAGCAGTGCCTGGTTCTGGGTATCCGCGTCTGGACTCCATTTTCTCTAGCAAGCTGCTGGCTTCTCTTCTGCTCCGCCGTCTCTGGACGCTTCCGCTTTCTTCACCAGCGAGGTCAGAACTCTGCAGGGGATCTCTGGGTAGCCACACCTCTTCGTGGGCGGTAACTTCTTCCAGCGCGGGCTGCTGTTGTTTTTCAGCGCGCTTTTCATGGTGGCAATATGGCGGCGCTTCCAATTTTTCAAGCGGACCGCCCAGGCACATGGTCACCTGTCTGAACAGGTCTAGTCCTTATCCTGTTCGTGACGCCAGATGTGAAGCCCCACAGGTGTCGTGTCGGTGTCGGTGCGTTACCTTCAGGGACTCCACGTTGCTGGATCTCCGTCACTGGTAGGAAATCTTCTGTTTTGATCGTGACGCCACTCTCAGTATTGCGGCCAGTAGGGACCGCCACTGCAGGTTGAGGGTCGCCTGGGGCTGATGGTGTGTGCAGTTAGATGTAGTAGCCTCCTGAGAGTGAGGCAAGCCCCAGGGCCCTGTGTAGGTTTGTAGTACCACAAGTCGCAGAATGACCACACAGGCAGGATGTCTTTCAGGGTTTTTACTCACTTCAGGTGGCAGGGTGAGTAACCCGGGCGTAGCTGAGATGAACCAGGTAGGAACCAGGTATCCTTCAGGCTGACTTTATGAGGGTGACTACTGACTCGCCTTCCTTAGCCCTTGGTGGTTTGGGGTGACCCCGACTTTGAGACCCTATGGGGGTCACCCAGGGAAGATGCTGCAGCCTCTCTCCCCTTGTTGTTTGCCGTGTGCTTGTTCCCCGGACCAGGCCACTCCAGCCTCTTGCCTCCTATGACCTATGGGCCCTAACTTGTGGTTACGTGGCTGCGGCTTTTGTAGTGTTGTGGTGTGGGCTTTAAGAGCCCCACACCGGCAGGTTTAGCAGGGAAAGGTGAATCTATCCTCGCTTCGGGATCTGCCGCCCGGTTGGGCCTGGTGCTCTCTAGCAGTCTCCTTACTTCCCACTCCGTTGCACTCTCTAGCTGAAGCTGGCTTTCAGGCAGCACTCCTAGTTGACCGTTCTCCCCCGTCTGTAGCCACTGCGCGGGCGCTGTTAGACAGCAGCAGCCCCACAGGTCTGCTCCTCACTGAGCCCTATGGAGTTCTCCTTCTAACTGACTCACTGCTCCTCCTCTCCTGTTCTTGCCTACGCCACCTAGCAACCAGACTCTCTTACCACACCCCTTGAGAGGAGATGGAGGCTCTACCCCCTCCACTATTCCAGTGAAGGTGAAGGCTTGCCCCCTCCTGGGATCCCCAGGGGTCCTCTCATGGGTACATGTGTGAGACCTGATCACTATGCGCCTGTGTTCCACACCCCTGTCAGCCTTCTGGATTACCTGTATTGTACTGTCCCCAGCATGGGTGCAGTACTCAGTGGTGCCTGACCAGGTCAGGGGCACCACACAGTTACAAGGAAGGGTGCCCTGACCACACATGGTTTGGGCCGAGGTGAAGGACCCACACGAGGTTGAGGAGGCCAATTACAGCCTCCCCCCTCTCCCTCCCCTTCTTCACAAATGTGCAGGCGCAGACGTGCGTTCCATTAGCCTCACTGCATTCCACTCCCATACAGGAAGTGGGCCCAGGTATTACTACAGTCGCACATAAAAGAACCCACAGCCACCACTGCACACAGCTGACTCCACCACTGGAAACCCACTTCTACAACAACGCAGGTAAGACAGGATCGGCACCTCTATGCTCCCGTTACAATCAGGCTCAGTCACCATGTGATAACGCTCTCAACAATTTAGTTGCAGGCTTCCCGTTGCTTCACCTCCACTGGCTGTGCTGCCATTTCCTCTCCCCCCTGGAAGGTATACTTTATTACACTATTTTCCTGTTTCCCTCTTCTCCCTTTTCCCATAACCTACCTTTATCTGCATTTGTGGGGTATCTATATACTATTTATATCACAGTTTTATTCATTAATACGGAAGGGAAGAGTGCGCGTGAGAGTGTTGAATTGCGGAGAGCAAGAGGTTAAGCTGCCCCGATTTGCCACCATTGATAAGCTGTTCACAATAGATACACATGCTATCCAAGCAGCAGCAGCGATGAACGCCGCTCGAGACCCTTGGATCCGGCCCACCGCTCGAGCCACCACCGAGCAGCAGCAGCAGCCGGACCCAAGCAGTGGGAGAGCGCAGCGTCCTCTCCTCCGCCCGCGACAAGAGTCTATGGGGCAGATCACAGATAGAGCCTGTACCTATGAGAGTCTATGGGGCTGATCACAGATAGAACCTGTACTTATGAGAGTCTATGGGGCTGACCACAGATAGAGCCTGTACCTATGAGAGTCTATTGGGCTGATCACAGATAGGGCCCGTACCTATGAGAGTCTATGGGACTGATCACAGATAGATACCTGTACCTCTGACAGTTAGACTCTCATAAGTACAGGCTCTATCTGTGATCAGCCCCATAGACCCTCATAAGTACGAGCTCTATCTGTGATCAGCCCCATAGACTGTCATAGGTATGGGCCCTATCTGTGATCAGTCCCATAAACTCTCATAAGTACAGTCTCTATCTGTGATCAGCCCCATAGACTCTCATAGGTATGGGCTCTGTGATCAGCCCCATAGACTCTCATAATTACGGGCTTTATCTGTGATCAGCCCCTTAGACTCTCACAGGTAGGGGCCCTATCTGTGATCAGCCCCATAGACTCTCATAAGTACAGGCTCTATCTGTGATCAGCCCCTTAGACTCTCATAAGTATGAGCTCTCTCTGTGATCAGCCCCATAGACTGTCATAGGTATGGGCCCTATCTGTGATCAGTCCCATAGACTCTCATAAGTACAGTCTCTATCTGTGATCAGCCCCATAGACTCTCATAAGTACAGGCTCTATCTGTGATCAGCCCCATAGACTCTCATAGGTAGGGGCTCTATCTGTGAGAAACACGGATAAAACTCGGATGAGAAAACCAGACATCAGAATGTACAGTGATGATCTGTGTAAGGTCTTATCTTGTTCCCACTTATTGCGCTGCACAATCATCGCATGCCCTGCTGTAGTGCCCCCCATGCCCCATACAGACCACCATCCACATGATGTCTAATAACACATGGATAAAAGTACACGGGTAAATTTACATGCGAGGTATAGACAGGGAAACAACTGATGAGTCTGGCATTGACCATTTCACTGACATCACGAGGACAGTGCAGCAGCCAATCAGTGAGCTCAGCAGCTCTGAGTCTGGCGTTCGGTTTACACTGGCAGAGCTCACTGATTGGGCTGCACTGTCATCGTGACCAGTGAAATGGTCAATACCAGACACTAGCGGCAGAGACTGGCCAGTAGACCCATGGACGGGGAAGGGGGGGACAGCAGGGTTTGTATTTTTTTTTTTTACACTGAAGTGAACTCTTGGACGAAGATTAAGTGAAAAATCTACTTTAGGGTCTGTGCGCACTGGGAAATTTGCTTTTCTTAAGAAAAATCTGCACCCTTTGGCAGAATTCCGCACCAGAGTCAAAAACGTACCCGGCACCCGCATGCATTTTTTCCGCGAGTTGAAATTCTGCAGCAAAACGTATAGGAAGAAAAATGCAGTGAGCGCACAGCATTTTGATTTTCCCATAGATTTTGCTGGGGAAGACTGCAGAAAGGTTATGAACAAAAGCTGCACTTTTTTTGCAGCAAAATCTGCGGCAAATCCGCCCCAAATAACCGCAGTGTGCGCACAGAGCTTTAAGGTTGTGATGGGGTCACTATGACTGGTGACATTGTCCTATGGTTACAGTTCAGTACAGTGTCTGGACAGGAGCACCGTGCAGCAGTGTCAGTGAACTGTGTCAGTGCAGGAGCACCGTGCAGCAGCGTCAGTGTACAGTGTCAGGGCAGGAGCACCGTGCAGCAGTGTAAGTGACAGTGTCAGGGCTGGAGCACCGTGCAGCAGTGTCAGTGTAGTGTCAGGGCAAAAGCACCGTGCAGCAGTGTCAGTGTACAGTTTCAGGGCAAGAGCACCGTGCAGCAGTGTAAGTGTAAAGTGTCAGTGCAGGAGCACCGTGCAGCAGTGTCAGTGTACAGTGTCAGGGCAGGAGCACCGTGCAGCAGTGTAAATGTACAGTCTCAGGGCAGGAGCACCGTGCAGCAGTGTCAGTGTACAGTGTCAGGGCAGGAGCACCGTGCAGCAGTGTAAATGTACAGTGTTAGGGCAGGAGCACCGTGCGGCAGTGTCAGTGTACAGTGTCAGCGCAGGAGCACCGTGCAGCAGTGCTAGTGTATAGTTTCAGGGCAGGAGCACCGTGCAGCAGTGTCAGTGTACAGTGTCAGGGCAGGAGCACCTGACACTGCCTGGTGCGCCGGGTGCTGATGCCGACCCTGTTCAGAAGTTAGAGTCAGTTCAAAGGTGGTAACTAGCCCCTCCTGAGCTGTATGTGCCCCTCCTGAGCTGTATGGGCCACTTAAAACTGAATGTCCCCTCATGAGCTGTATGTGCCCCCTAGAGCTGTGTATGCCTCCCTGAGCTCTATGGGCCCCTTACAGCTATATGTGCCCCCCACTAAGCTGTATGAGCTCCCAGAGCTGTATCCCACCCACCCCAGTAATGTGTTTGCCCTCCAGAGCTGTATGCCCCCAGTAATGTATATGCCCCACAGTAACGTGTATGACCCCAGTGCTGTCTGTGCCTTGGTTATATCTCACTGCTACAAAATATATATTTATATATATTGAGGCTTTGACTTCATCATTATTTATAATCATTTAGCCATCGGATTTTGCACATTATATTTGCCTGCTGCTATTTTCCCACTGAGTTGCCGCTTTGCTGCTATATTTATGTTGGGTGCTATATTTATCACCAAAGCCAGAACTCACTGGAGGCAACGCAAGACGAACTCGTATTGGAGAAAGATTTTATTAAATTACCATCTGCAAAAGTATAAACCACATATAAAAGACAAAAACAGATAAGCTGCCGGGCATCGCCTCTTCTTCTGAGCTTCTTGGAGGACAGGTTGCTCCTCTGTCGGCGGCCATGCTTGTTCTCTGAAGTCCAGGAGGCTCCTGAGGGTCGGTCTTCCCGGTCTGCAGCTCCTCTTGATTTGCTGAGAGATCAGAATGCCTTGGAGATATGCCGCCTTCAGTTAAGGAAAGAAAAAGAGGAAAAAAAATGTGATTTACTAACAAGAAAGCTAAAAATCGTATATGAAGTATCATGTAACCCTGCAAGCTGCACAAAAAGCACAATAACCTAAGTGTTGTAGTGTGTCGCCCTGGACAAGCCAGGGGCCACAGAGCACAACACCTACACACCCCACACTCCCTGCAGGCACATCAAGGTCAGACACAAAACCCTTGTTGCCTTCCTCCAGGGACGGGGATCCCGGGAGCGGTGACAAGGAGCAGCTTTGTTGTTATTTCTCCCCTCCGTGGGTAGGGGGTTGATTGTCCCGGGGCCCGGTGATGGGGTAGGAGTGGATGGCAGGCGGGTTGCGGGGCCTGGTGAGGTGCAGAGTCGCAGGGGCAGCGCTGTGCCGCACGGCATGGAGGTACTCACTCAGCCCAATGATGATGACACAGTTCACGGTAAAACAAGCGGCTGGATGGACGGGTCCCTCGGACGGCTGCGGTGTTGTTGTTCCTGCAGGTTAGTGATGACTGTCTCTCCCTGCACCTATGTTCTATGTTGATTCCGATGGGTTCCCACCGGTAACCCGCTCCCCGACCTGGATGTGGGCCGCAGGAGCCCCTTTTGCCCGCAGGCGCTGGCCCTGGGAAACGGTTGCCCTTGGCGGTGGCGGTGTCTCCCCTTCACGGTTGGACGGTTGCCTTCTGTCGGGACTTGACTGTTTGGAAACCCGGAGGTCCCCTTCACTAACGGATTCGGCAACTTCACGGCGACTCCTAGCCTTGCCGGGGTCCGAAAAGCCCCTGCCAATGGTGCTAGCTTCTCCTTGTGTACCGGTCCGGTACCGCCGGGCCACCGCCCGTCCAAGGTCTTTATGACAAACTCCGATAGGCCACTCCTGCAGTGGTCACCACTGTCTGCCAACCTTGCTGTTCTGTCCGGGCCACACACCCGGACCAACTTCAGGCTCTTTAGCTGTCACTTTACTCTTTCCACTTTCACTGTCAAAACTGAACTCTTTCCTCTCCAAACTCTATCTCTCTACTTCACCTCCTTCCACTTCCTCCTCCAAACTAGACTGCCTGTCTTTCCCGCCTCCAGGACTGTGAACTCCTTGGTGGGCGGAGACCGACCGCCTGGCTCCACCCCCTGGTGTGGACATCAGCCCCTGGAGGAAGGCAACAAGGGTTTTGTGTCTGACCTTGATGTGCCTGCAGGGAGTGTGGGGTGTGTAGGTGTTGTGCTCTGTGGCCCCTGGCTTGTCCAGGGCGACACATTCCCCCTTAGCAAAATGCAGACCGTTCTCGGGCTGCCCGTCCATCACCGGTTTTATTTTCACCAACTGGAAATTAAAAAATATAGAAAACTGTAACAGACATACAAGTATAATAACATCTTCCCACATCGGGAGGTACTCTTACTTAAACGTTACGGTAAACGGTTGCGGCTTCCGCTCTCTCCCACCCAAGCAACCTGGCCCTGATGCTGCCCCTAAGCAAACAGACAGCACCCCTTGACCCCAGTCCTGCACAAATTGCCCGAGCGGGTTCTGTCCTTTCCAGTTGACCCACATCCATGGGGAACCCCTGAAACCCCCAGAGGATTGCCACTGGTTCCTGTGGTGGCTGGGCCCCAGCCTACTCCACTGCGGGCCCTTCCTCCAATCTGCCTCTCCGGAGGCGGCAACGGTGGAAGCTGCAACAACCATTTATTTACAGGCCACAAGTTTGTGGTTGCCTTGCAAGTTCTCAGGCATGTTCATAGAAGTTTCTGGGTACTGTGAGAGGGATTTTGAGCAAGCACTGGCCGGTGCTTCTCTCGGATCCCGTGCTCTCGGACTTCCTCCCACAGACTCCGCTGGTTGCAGCATGTCGGGCCAAGAATTTGCGAGACATCCTGGTGGCAAGCCACTATGTCCCCCCTGCCCGTAATCCATTTGGTACCAGAGGCCCGACTGTGGGCTGGTATAAGTGTGGCCACTGCTTGGCCTGTAGAAACGTGGTTCGTAGTATGACATTCTTCTTGTCTGATGGAGCTCAGACATTTCAAATCAGAAAATACATCACGTGCGTCTCCACACACGTGGTGTACTTTGCTGTGTGCCCATGCTCCCTGATCTATGTGGGGCTCACTTCCCGTGAGCTCCGCATTAGGGTCAGGAAACATTTCCATGACATCGAGGCAGCTAAATCTATTACAGACAATACATTACTTAAAACGCTGCCTCGACACTTTAAGATCTACCATAATTGTAACTCTGCACTGATGGAGGTGCGGGGCATTGACATGGTGAGCAGCGGGTCCAGGGGTGGTAACCTTAAAAAAATGCTTGCCCAATGTGAGGCACGTTGGATTCACCGCCTGGACACGCTGGTCCCAAAGGGACTCAACAAAACATTGAGCTTTGCCCCGTTCCTCTGACATACATGAGTTTGCACACACTTTTCATCACCGGTGGCCAGTGTGCTTTGCACTCTCGAGATAATCGTCACCATGCGCCAAATGCAATTTGAAACCAATTTGAAGACATCCTATAGTGAATAGTGAGCCATAATCAAGTGCAGCAGGGATATTTCACGTGACTATGGGAACCTGGAGAGTAAAGAAAAGGAAGAAAAAAAGGTTAGACAAGGTAATCAGACATAATGTAACCAGTTGATCAGACATGACAAATAAAAAACAAGAAATAATGGAACTCCATACATAGTGGAACCACATATAGTGTGAACACGGAAAAGAACCGGGAGAAAAAATGTGCACGGCCCAATGCTGCACTTGATTACGGCTCACCATCATTCAGCTACAACCAATGGGAAGACACCACACCCTTTTCATGCCCATCCTGTCTGCAGACCACTGCCAGACATAGCTATGAACCTCTGGTTACTTTTACCCCCAGTTCAGTTTTATGATTTTGTGTGCTTGTTACCTGACTACTTTTCCTGCTTGCTGTTTATGTACCTTGTTGGCCGATCCGCATTTCACCTCTGCTTGTTTTCTGATTAAGTCCTGGCCGTCCCATTCTGTTCCTGTTCCTCAATTAATGTTTTGTCCCTGCCTGACTACTATTCTCTGGAACTGCAGCCTTCCACAGGTATTGATCACCTTGGGCCCTGTGTAATTCCTAATCCCTATATAGGGGTTAAAGGGTTTCAGGGTTCTGGAGGTCCTGCTTGGTGAGTGGCTTCCCTCTAGCCAATCCTTTACAGCCCATCTGAGTGTGTGGATTAAGGAAGGCGTTACACCGTGCCCTCTGCAGAAGGCCATGTAGGCCAGGATAGTGCTTTAAAAATTGCTGGACAACCAGGTTCAACACGTGAGCCACACAAGGCACGTGTGTCACATTGTCACGGCGAAGGGCCGCACCCATGTTTGCATCATTGTCACACCCGGCCTTCACTGGCTGCTGGTTGAGTGGAGACAACCATTGATGAAACTTGGTCTCCAGAGCTAACCGTCCACAACTTCTCAGCAGTGTGACTCACATTTCCCATGCATTTCAAAGTAAACATTTGACCGCATGATGGCATTGAGCTCTGCTGCCAGCATAGTAAGGTGTGTGGTATTCCTTGTGCGCAGTTACAAGGAAGGGTGCCCTGACCACACAGGGTTTGGGCCGAGGTGAAGGACCCACACGAGGTTGAGGAGGCCAATTACAGCCTCCCCCCTCTCCCTCCCCTTCTTCACAAATGCGCAGGCGCAGACGTGCGTTCCATTAGCCTCACTGCATTCCACTCCCATACAGGAAGTGGGCGTGGGCACAGCTATTACTACGGTCGCACATAAAAGAACCCACAGCCACCACTGCACCCAGCTGACTCCACCACTGGAAACCCACTTCTACACCAACGCAGGTAAGACAGGATCGGCACCTCTATACTCCCGTTACAATCAGGCTCAGTCACCATGTGATAACGCTCTCAACAATTTAGTTGCAGGCTTCCCCTTGCTTCACCTCCACTGGCTGTGTTGCCATTTCCTCTCCCCCCTGGAAGGTATACTTTATTACACTATTTTCCTGTTTCCCTCTTCTCCCTTTTCCCATAACCTACCTTTATCTGCATTTGTGGGGTATCTATATACTATTTATATCACAGTTTTATTCATTAATACGGAAGAGAAGAGTGCGCGTGAGAGTGTTGAATTGCGGAGAGCAAGAGGTTAAGCTGCCCCGATTTGCCACCATTGATAAGCTGTTCACAATAGATACAAATGCTATCCAAGCAATAGCAGCGAGGAACGCCGCTCGAGACCCCGGGATCCGGCCCAGCGCTCGAGCCACCACCGAGCAGCAGCAGCAGCCGGACCCGAGCAGTGGGAGAGCGCAGCGTCCCCTCCTCCGCCCGCGACAAGAGTTTATGGGGCTGATCACAGATAGAGCCTGTACCTATGAGAGTCTATGGGGCTGATCACAGATAGAACCTGTACTTATGAGAGTCTATGGGGCTGATCACAGATAGAGCCTGTACCTATGAGAGTCTATTGGGCTGATCACAGATAGGGCCCGTACCTATGAGAGTCTATGGGACTGATCACAGATAGATACCTGTACCTCTGACAGTTAGACTCTCATAAGTACAGGCTCTATCTGTGATCAGCCCCATAGACTGTCATAGGTATGGGCCTTTTCTGTGATCAGTCCCATAGACTCTCATAAGTACAGTCTCTATCTGTGATCAGCTCCATAGACTCTCATAGGTATGGGCTCTGTGATCAACCCCATAAACTCTCATAGGTACGGGCTTTATCTGTGATCAGCCCCATAGACTCTCATAGTTACGGGCTTTATCTGTGATCAGCCCCATAGACTCTCACAGGTAGGGGCCCTATCTGTGATCAGCCCCATAGACTCTCATAAGTACAGGCTCTATCTGTGATCAGCCCCATAGACTCTCATAAGTATGAGCTCTATCTGTGATCAGCCCCATAGACTGTCATAGGTATGGGCTCTATCTGTGATCAGCCCCATAGACTCTCATAGGTACAGGCTCTATCTGTGATCAGCCCCATAGACTCTCATAGGTAGGGGCTCTATCTGTGAGAAACACGGATAAAACTCGGATGAGAAAACCAGACATCAGAATATACAGTGATGATCTGTGTAATGTCTAATCTTGTTCCCACTTATTGCGCTGCACAATCATCGCATGCCCTCCTGTAGTGCCCCCCATGCCCCATACAGACCACCATCCACATGATGTCTAATAACACATGGATAAAAGTACACGGGTAAATTTACATGCGAGGTATAGACAGAGAAACAACTGATGAGTCTGGCATTGACCATTTCACTGATATCACGAGGACAGTGCAGCAGCCAATCTGTGAGCTCAGCAGCTCTGAGTGGGGCGTTCGGTTTACACTGGCAGAGCTCACTGATTGGCTGCTGCACTGTCATCGTGACCAGTGAAATGGTCAATACCAGACACTAGCGGCAGAGACTGGCCAGTAGACCCATGGACGGGGAAGGGGGGGACAGCAGGGTTTGTATTTTTTTTTTTACACTGAAGTGAACTCTTGGACGAAGATTAAGTGAAAAATCTACTTTAGGGTCTGTGCACACTGGGAAATTTGCTTTTCTTAAGAAAAATCTGCACCCTTTGGCAGAATTCCGCACCAGAGTAAAAAACGTACCCGGCACCCGCATGCGTTTTTTCCGCGAGTTGAAATTCTGCAGCAAAACGTATAGGAAAAAAAATGCAGTGAGCGCACAGCATTTTGATTTTCCCATAGATTTTGCTGGGGAAGGACTGCAGAAAGGTTATGAACAAAAGCTGCACATTTTTTGCAGCAAAATCTGCGGCAAATCTGCGCCAAATAACCGCAGTGTGCGCACAGAGCTTTAAGGTTGTGATGGGGTCACTATGACTGGTGGCATTGTCCTATGGTTACAGTTCAGTACAGTGTCTGGACAGGAGCACCGTGCAGCAGTGTCAGTGAACTGTGTCAGTGCAGGAGCACCGTGCAGCAGCGTCAGTGTACAGTGTCAGTGCAGGAGCACCGTGCAGCAGCGTCAGTGTACAGTGTCAGTGCAGGAGCACCGTGCAGCAGTGTCAGTGTACAGTGTCAGGGCAGGAGCACCGTGCAGCAGTGTAAGTGTACAGTGTCAGGGCAGGAGCACCGTGCAGCAGTGTCAGTGTAGTGTCAGGGCAAGAGCACCGTGCAGCACTGTAAGTGTACAGTTTCAGGGCAAGAGCACCATGCAGCAGTGTAAGTGTACAGTGTCAGTGCAGGAGCACCGTGCAGCAGTGTCAGTGTACAGTGTCAGGGCAGGAGCACCGTGCAGTGTACAGTGTCAGGGCAGGAGCACCGTGCAGCAGTGTCAGTGTACAGTGTCAGGACAGGAGCACCGTGCAGCAGTGTCAGTGTACAGTGTCAGCGCAGGAGCACCGTGCAGCAGTGCTAGTGTATAGTGTCAGGGCAGGAGCACCGTGCAGCAGTGTCAGTGTACAGTGTCAGGGCAGGAGCACCTGACACTGCCTGGTGCGCCGGGTGCTGATGCCGACCCTGTTCAGAAGTTAGAGTCAGTTCAAAGGTGGTAACTAGCCCCTCCTGAGCTGTATTTGACCCTCCTGAGCTGTATGGGCCACTTAGAACTGAATGTCCCCTCATGAGCTGTATGTGCCCCCTAGAGCTGTGTATGCCTCCCTGAGCTCTATGGGCCCCCCATAGCTATATGTGCCCCCCACTAAGCTGTCTGAGCTCCCAGAGCTGTATCCCACCCACCCCAGTAATGTGTTTGCCCTCCAGAGCTGTATGCCCCCAGTAATGTATATGCCCCAGAGTAACGTGTATGACCCCAGTGCTGTCTGTGCCTTGGTTATATCTCACTGCTACAAAATATATATTTATATATATTGGGGCTTTGACTTCATCATTATTTATAATCATTTAGCCATCGGATTTTGCACATTATATTTGCCTGCTGCTATTTTCCCACTGAGTTGCCGCTTTGCTGCTATATTTATGTTGGGTGCTATATTTATCACCAAAGCCAGAACTCACTGGAGGCAACGCAAGACGAACTCGTATTGGAGAAAGATTTTATTAAATTACCATCAGCAAAAGTATAAACCACATTTAAAAGACAAAAACAGATAAGCTGCCGGGCATCGCCTCTTCTTCTGAGCTTCTTGGAGGACAGGTTGCTCCTCTGTCGGCAGCCATGCTTGTTCTCTGAAGTCCAGGAGGCTCCTGAGGGTTGGTCTTCCCGGTCTGCAGCTCCTCTTGATTTGCTGAGAGATCAGAATGCCTTGGAGATATGCCGCCTTCAGTTAAGGAAAGAAAGAGAGGAAAAAAAATGTGATTTACTAACAAGAAAGCTAAAAATCGTTTATGAAGTATCATGTAACCCTGCAAGCTGCACAAAAAGCACAATAACCTAAGTGTTGTAGTGTGTCGCCCTGGACAAGCCAGGGGCCACAGAGCACAACACCTACACACCAAACACTCCCTGCAGGCACATCAAGGTGAGACACAAAACCCTTGTTGCCTTCCTCAAGGGGCTGATGTCCACACCAGGGGGTGGAGCCAGGCGGTTGGTCTCCGCCCACCGAGGAGTTCACAGTCCTGGAGGCGGGAAAGACAGGCAGTCTAGTTTGGAGGAAGAAGTGGAAGGAGGTGAAGTAGAGAGATAGAGTTTGGAGAGGAAAGAGTTCAGTTTTGACAGTGAAAGTGGAAAGAGTAAAGTGACAGCTAAAGAGCCTGAAGTTGGTCCGGGTGTGTGGCCCGGACAGAACAGCAAGGTTGGCAGACGGTGGTGACCACTGCAGGAGTGGCCTATCGGAGTTTGCCGTAAGGACCGTGGACGGGCGGTGGCCCGGTGGTACCGGACCGGTACACAAGGAGAAGCTAGCACCATTGGCAGGGGCTTTTCGGACCCCGGCAAGGCTAGGAGTCGCCGTGAAGTTGCCGAATCCGTTAGTGAAGGGGACCTCCGGGTTTCCAAACAGTCAAGTCCCGACAGAAGGCAACCGTCCAACCGTGAAGGGGAGACACCGCCACCGCCAAGGGCAACCGTTTCCCAGGGCCAGCGCCTGCGGGCAAAAGGGGCTCCTGCGGCCCACATCCAGGTCGGGGAGCGGGTTACCGGTGGGAACCCATCGGAATCAACATAGAACATAGGTGCAGGGAGAGACAGTCATCACTAACCTGCAGGAACAACAACACCGCAGCCGTCCGAGGGACCCGTCCATCCAGCCGCTTGTTTTACCGTGAACTGTGTCATCATCATTGGGCTGAGTGAGTACCTCCATGCCGTGCGGCACAGCGCTGCCCCTGCGACTCTGCACCTCACCAGGCCCCGCAACCCGCCTGCCATCCACTCCTACCCCATCACCGGGCCCCGGGACAATCAACCCCCTACCCACGGAGGGGAGAAATAACAACAAAGCTGCTCCTTGTCACCGCTCCCGGGATCCCCGTCCCTGGAGGAAGGCAACAAGGGTTTTGTGTCTGACCTTGATGTGCCTGCAGGGAGTGTGGGGTGTGTAGGTGTTGTGCTCTGTGGCCCCTGGCTTGTCCAGGGCGACACACTACAACACTTAGGTTATTGTGCTTTTTGTGCAGCTTGCAGGGTTACATGATACTTCATATACGATTTTTAGCTTTCTTGTTAGTAAATCACATTTTTTTTTCCTCTTTTTCTTTCATTAACTGAAGGCGGCATATCTCCAAGGCATTCTGATCTCTCAGCAAATCAAGAGGAGCTGCAGACCGGGAAGACCGACCCTCAGGAGCCTCCTGGACTTCAGAGAACAAGCATGGCCGCCGACAGAGGAGCAACCTGTCCTCCAAGAAGCTCAGAAGAAGAGGCGATGCCCGGCAGCTTATCTGTTTTTGTCTTTTATATGTGGTTTATACTTTTGCTGATGGTAATTTAATAAAATCTTTCTCCAATACGAGTTCATCTTGCGTTGCCTCCAGTGAGTTCTGGCTTTGGTGATAAATATAGCACCCAACATAAATATAGCAGCAAAGCGGCAACTCAGTGGGAAATTAGCAGCAGGCAAATACAATGTGCAAAATCCGATGGCTAAATGATTATAAATAATGATGAAGTCAAAGCCTCAATATATATAAATATATATTTTGTAGCAGTGAGATATAACCAAGGCACAGACAGCACTGGGGTCATACATGTTACTGTGCGGCATATACATTACTGGGGGCATACAGCTCTGGAGGGCAAACACATTACTGGGGTGGGTGGGATACAGCTCTGGGAGCTCATACAGCTTAGTGGGGGGCACATATAGCTATAAGGGGCCCATAGAGCTCAGGGAGGCATACACAGCTCTAGGGGGCACATACAGCTCATGAGGGGACATTCAGTTTTAAGTGGCCCATACAGCTCAGGAGGGGCACATACAGCTCAGGAGGGGCTAGTTACCACCTTTGAACTGACTCTAACTTCTGAACAGGGTCGGCATCAGCACCCGGCGCACCAGGCAGTGTCAGGTGCTCCTGCCCTGACACTGTACACTGACACTGCTGCACGGTGCTCCTGCCCTGAAACTATACACTAGCACTGCTGCACGGTGCTCCTGCGCTGACACTGTACACTGACACTGCCGCACGGTGCTCCTGCCCTGACACTGTACATTTACACTGCTGCACGGTGCTCCTGCCCTGACGCTGTACACTGACACTGCTGCACGGTGCTCCTGCCCTGACACTGTACATTTACACTGCTGCACGGTGCTCCTGCCCTGACACTGTACACTGACACTGCTGCACGGTGCTCCTGCACTGACACTGTACACTTACACTGCTGCACGGTGCTCTTGCCCTGACACTACACTGACACTGCTGCACGGTGCTCCTGCCCTGACACTGTACACTTACACTGCTGCACGGTACTCCTGCCCTGACACTGTACACTGACACTGCTGCACGGTGCTCCTGCACTGACACTGTACACTGACGCTGCTGCACGGTGCTCCTGCACTGACACTGTACACTGACGCTGCTGCACGGTGCTCCTGCACTGACACAGTTTACTGACACTGCTGCACGGTGCTCATGTCCAGACACTGTACTGAACTGTAACCATAGGACAATGCCACCAGTCATAGTGACCCCATCACAACCTTAAAGCCTGCTTTACACCAGGCAATCTATCGTGCGATAGATCGTCGGGGTCACGGTTTTTGTGACGCACATCCGGCATCGCTGGCGATGCCGGCCTGTGTGACACCTCCTAGCGACGCAGTATCGCTCACAAATCGTGAGTCGGGTACTGCTCGTTAGGTTCCATAATATCGGTTACTTTAGTTGACCATCGTTTCCGTGGTAGCACACATCGCTCCGTGTGACACCACGGGAACGATGAGCAGCTCACCTGCCTCCCGCGGCCGCCGCCGTCTCTATGTGGAAGGAAGGAGGTGGGCGGGATGTTTACATCCTGCTCATCTCCGCCCCTCCGCTTCTATTGGCCGGCGGCCGTGTGACGTCGCTGTGACGCCGAACGTCCCTCCCACTCAAGGAAGTGGACGTTCGCCGCCCACAGCGAGGTCGCACGAGAAGTAAGTATGTGTGACGGGGGGTTACTACCTTTGTGCGACACGGGCAGCGATTTGCCCGTGACGCAAAAAGGACGGGGGCGGGTACGATCGATTGTGAAATCGCACAATCGGTCGTACCGTGTAAAGCAGGCTTAAAGCTCTGTGCGCACACTGCGGTTATTTGGCGCGGATTTGCCGCAGATTTTGCTGCAAAAAAAGTGCAGCTTTTGTTCATAACCTTTCTGCAGTCCTTCCCCAGCAAAATCTATGGGAAAATCAAAATGCTGTGCGCTCACAGCATGTTTTTTCCTATACGTTTTGCTGCAGAATTTCAACTCGCGGAAAAAACACATGCGGGTGCCGGGTACGTTTTTGACTCTGGTGCGGAATTCTGCCAAAGGGTGCAGATTTTTCTTAAGAAAAGCAAATTTCCCAGTGCGCACAGACCCTAAAGTAGATTTTTCACTTAATCTTCGTCCAAGAGTTCACTTCAGTGTAAAAAAAAAAAATACAAACCCTGCTGTGCCCCCCTTCCCCGTCCATGGGTCTACTGGCCAGTCTCTGCCGCTAGTGTCTGGTATTGACCATTTCACTGGTCACGATGACAGTGCAGCCCAATCAGTGAGCTCTGCCAGTGTAAACCGAACGCCAGACTCAGAGCTGCTGAGCTCACTGATTGGCTGCTGCACTGTCCTCCTGATGTCAGTGAAATGGTCAATGCCAGACTCATCAGTTGTTTCCCTGTCTATACTTCGCATGTAAATTTACCCGTGTACTTTTATCCATGTGTTATTAGACATCATGTGGATGGTGGTCTGTATGGGGCATGGGGGGCACTACAGCAGGGCATGCGATGATTGTGCAGCGCAATAAGTGGGAACAAGATAAGACCTTACACAGATCATCACTGTACATTCTGATGTCTGGTTTTCTCATCCGAGTTTTATCCGTGTTTCTCACAGATAGAGCCCCTACCTATGAGAGTCTATGGGGCTGATCACAGATAGAGCCTGTACCTATGAGAGTCTATGGGGCTGATCACAGATAGAGCCTGTACCTATGAGAGTCTATGGGGCTGATCACAGATAGAGACTGTACTTATGAGAGTCTATGGGACTGATCACAGATAGGGCCCATACCTATGACAGTCTATGGGGCTGATCACAGAGAGAGCTCATACTTATGAGATTCTAAGGGGCTGATCACAGATAGAGCCTGTACTTATGAGAGTCTATGGGGCTGATCACAGATAGGGCCCCTACCTGTGAGAGTCTATGGGGCTGATCACAGATAAAGCCCGTAATTATGAGAGTCTATGGGGCTGATCACAGAGCCCATACCTATGAGAGTCTATGGGGCTGATCACAGATAGAGACTGTACTTATGAGAGTCTATGGGACTGATCACAGATAGGGCCCATACCTATGACAGTCTATGGGGCTGATCACAGATAGAGCTCGTACTTATGAGGGTCTATGGGGCTGATCACAGATAGAGCCTGTACTTATGAGAGTCTAACTGTCAGAGGTACAGGTATCTATCTGTAATCAGTCCCATAGACTCTCATAGGTACGGGCCCTATCTGTGATCAGCCCAATAGACTCTCATAGGTACAGGCTCCATCTGTGATCAGCCCCATAGACTCTCATAAGTACAGGTTCTATCTGTGATCAGCCCCATAGACTCTCATAGGTACAGGCTCTATCTGTGATCAGCCCCATAGACTCTTGTCGCGGGCGGAGGAGGGGACGCTGCGCTCTCCCACTGCTCGGGTCCGGCTGCTGCTGCTGCTCGGTGGTGGCTCGAGCGGTGGGCCGGATCCCGGGGTCTCGAGCGGCGTTCATCGCTGCTGCTGCTTGGATAGCATGTGTATCTATTGTGAACAGCTTATCAATGGTGGCAAATCGGGGCAGCTTAACCTCTTGCTCTCCGCAATTCAACACTCTCACGCACACTCTTCCCTTCCGTATTAATGAATAAAACTGTGATATAAATAGTATATAGATACCCCACAAATGCAGATAAAGGTAGGTTATGGGAAAAGGGAGAAGAGGGAAACAGGAAAATATTGTAATAAAGTATACCTTCCAGGGGGGAGAGGAAATGGCAGCACAGCCAGTGGAGGTGAAGCAACGGGAAGCCTGCAACTAAATTGTTGAGAGCGTTATCACATGGTGACTGAGCCTGATTGTAACGGGAGCATAGATCCTGTCTTACCTGCGTTGTTGTAGAAGTGGGTTTCCAGTGGTGGAGTCAGCTGTGTGCAGTGGTGGCTGTGGGTTCTTTTATGTGCGACCGTAGTAATAGCTGCGCCCACTTCCTGTATGGGAGTGGAATGCAGTGAGGCTAATGGAACGCACGTCTGCACCTGCACATTTGTGAAGAAGGGGAGGGAGAGGGGGGAGGCTGTAATTGGCCTCCTCAACCTCGTGTGGGTCCTTCACCTCGGCCCAAACCCTGTGTGGTCAGGGCACCCTTCCTTGTAACTGCGCACAAGGAATACCACACACCTTCTTACTATGCTGGCAGCAGAGCTCAATGCCATCATGCGGTCAAATGTTTACTTTGAAATGCATGGGAAATGTGAGTCACACCGCTGAGAAGTTGTGGACGGTTAGCTCTGGAGACCAAGTTTCATCAATGGTTGTCTCCACTCAACCAGCAGCCAGGGAAGGCCGGGTGTGACAATGATGCAAACATGGGTGCGGCCCTTCGCCGTGACAATGTGACACACGTGCCGTGTGTGGCTCACGTGTTGAACTTGGTTGTCCAGCTATTTTTAAAGCACTATCCTGGCCTACATGGCCTTCTGCAGAGGGCACGGTGTAACACCTTCCTTAATCCACACACTCAGATGGGCTGTAAAGGATAGGCTAGAGGGAAGCCACTCACCAAGCAGGACCTCCAGAACCCTGGAACCCTTTAACCCCTATACAGGGATTAGGAATTACACAGGGCCCAAGGTGATCAATACCTGTGGAAGGCTGCAGTTCCAGAGAATAGTAGTCAGGCAGGGACAAAACATTAATTGAGGAACAGGAACAGAATGGGACGGCCAGGACTTAATCAGAAAACAAGCAGAGGTGAAATGCGGATCGGCCAACAAGGTACATAAACAGCAAGCAGGAAAAGTAGTCAGGTAACAAGCACACAAAATCATAAAACTGAACTGGGGGTAAAAGTAACCAGAGGTCATAGCTATGTCTGGCAGTGGTCTGCAGACAGGATGGGCATAAAAAAGGGTGTGGTGTCTTCCCATTGGTTGTAGCTGAATGATGGTGAGCCGTAATCAAGTGCAGCATTGCGCCGTGCACATATTTTCTCCCGGTTCTTTTCCGTGTTCACACTATATGTGGTTCCACTATGTATGGAGTTCCATCAGCCTCTGGAAGGTTCCTGGCAAATTGCACAGCTCGAAGGGCATGCCTTTTGAATTCTTTGAATTCGCAGAGACCCATCGGGGTGGCAAAGGCGGTCTTCTCCCGGGCTGCCTCAGCAACGGACACTTGCCAATAGCGACTACTGAGATCAAGGGTAGAAAAATAATTTGCAGTTCTCAATGCAGCTAGCTATTCCTCAATACAGGGGAGTGGTGCTGTCCTTCTTCTTTAACAGGACCAACGGAAGCTGCCCAGAGGCTACAACTGTCAGGGATAACCCCAGCCTCCTTCATGTTGCTCAACATGTCCTTGGTACACTGGTAATGTGCAGGTAGTATTGGCTTATATCTCTCTTTGATGGGTGGGTGTGCACTTGTGGGGATGTAGTGTTTGATCAAGATTAGGGACCAAGGCCTGGGAATATTTTTCAGCAAAAAGTATATGCGTTATTCCCATTAACAAATTTTATTAAGATATAGAAAAAACACACCAGCAGTGTAAAAAGTATTTTGACCATCAAGTCACAATAAACATGATACAATATAGACATACAATATTTAAAAGAGAGGTTACAAATATAGGGGATCAAATCGAGGCTCAGGACTTAACTTTGAGACCATATTAGGTTCATCCAGGCAGCGCCACACAATAAAAGAAATAGGATGCTTTCTGTCCATAAACGTCCAGATCGATGTATGCCGATGCTCTCCAAAAGTCCCCTTAGTACTTATAATAGCAGAGATGAGACATCAAATCCTTCAATTTAGCAGAAGTGAGCCATCAATTTCATGGTAGATTTACAACAGTCTCCACCTCGACGCGTTTCCCCACATGCTATACATGTGGTTCATCAGGAAGCTATAAGACAGACAAGCGCTATCAGCAACAAGTTGTAATAGTATTAACCATAGATTGCACATTCATAAGCTACACCACAGAAAGGCATGTAAGATAAAGAGACAATATCAAAGATACAAGAGTACTTGCCCAGGGAGATGAGGTATTAGATATGCAGATCCATGGCGCCCATCAAACAGGATCCACGGCCGATCAGACAATGCTAAAGAGATAGTACTGCCATAGTCCAGAGAGGCGTCATGGAGCTGCATACCACCATGAGGTTTAAATAGCCTGTAATCCCATAATCAGCTGTAAGCGGTCAGGGCAATCATGCAGATGCCGGCACCGCCATGTATGCGCATGCCTAATGCATTGCGCACACCTGGGAAAGCCCAGGATGCCGATATAATTAGAATGCCGCCGTCCCTATCCCCATTGCGCCTGCCCAGAACCTCCCAGGCAGCGCGCACGTGCGGACGGAGGCCCTCAGGTGCCACAGTCAGATAGAAATAGACAAAAGCACAGCGCATGCGTGAGGGTCCTGAATGTTATGGCGTCTGCATGGAAACGCCGCCGTCCACATCCCCATCGCGCCTGCCCAGACAACAGGCGGCGCGCACGTGTGGACGGAGGCCCTGAGATGCCATAATCAGATGGACATAAACAAGAGCACAGCGCATGCGCAGGGGTCTTAAGTACTACGGCGTCTGCATAAAAGTCGTAAGATGATACAGAGCACCGTGTGCCCACTAGAGTTGAGCGCGGTTCGTGGTTCGAGGTTCTCCAGTTCGGGGCTCGAGTGATTTTGGGGGCTGTTCGAGATCGAACTAGAACTCGAGCTTTTTGCAAAAGCTTGATAGTTCTAGATACGTTCGAGAACGGTTCTAGCAGCAAAAAGCAGGGCTTTTTACAGCTAGAGTGTGCAGGAGCCATCGCTGGCAGCCTGCCAGAAGCTGGTAACCAAGATAAACATCGGGTATCCAAGCAAAACGCTTTGATTAGTAACCCGATGTTTATCTTAGTTACGTGCAGGAAGCCCACACTTTCCCGCTCAGCTCGCTCCGCCCCCTCCTGCCCGCGGCATGTACACATACATACATACACACACACACACACACACACACACACACACACACAGACGGTCCCGCTCGGCTTACCTGCGGTCGGCCCGGGGGCAGCAGTCCTTGGCACTGGAAACTAGTGATGTGTCGTTCGCGAACGAGCCGATTCTTTGAGCCGGCTCTTTGAAGTGAACGATATGAGCCTAATCATCAAAGTGAATGAGCCATAAAGAGCTGCTTTTTTTTTTTTTTTTCACTGCTTCAGGGGGAAGCAGGAGATAAGGAGAAGAGTAAAGTAAACACAAGCTCTGGGCAGGAGCTGACACTTAAAGCTATACACACATAGTGGTTCTTAATTAGTTCAGTGGGTACAATTGAGTACCAGGGAATGATGTGCTAGGGTTAAGTTTTCTGACCTCCACTGGCACATATGGTAATGTGTAGGAGGAGAGGGGCTCAGCTTGTTTGCTGATAACAATGATCATCTTCTCTAGGTATTAGTCAGGGTTCAGGACCACTACAGTAAAGACCTGACCAGTTGTTGGGTAAGTAAGAGCATTTTAGACCAAACATATGTAAAGAAGTGTATACAGCTTCAATCATTGTATAGAGTTAGTAATAGAAGTCAGCACTTAGGGGTGCTTCACACACAGCGAGCTCGCTGCCGAGATCGCTGCTGAGTCACGTTTTTTGTGACCTCATTAGCGATCTCGCTGTGTGTGACACTGGATCTGGCCCCTGCTGCGAGATCGCTGCTCATTACACACAGCCCTGGTTCGTTTTCTTCAAAGGCGCTCTCCCACTGTGACACACAGATCGCTGTGTGTGACAGCGAGAGAGCGACAAATGAAGCGAGCAGGGAGCAGGAGCCGGTGTCTGGCAGCTGCGGTAAGCTGTAACTAAGATAAACATCGGGTAACCAAGGTGGTTACCCGATATTTACCTTAGTTACCAGCCTCCGCAGCTCTCACGCTGCCTGTGCTGCCGGCTCCGCCTCTCTGCACATGTAGCTGCTGTACACATCGGGTTAATTAACCCGATGTGTACTGTAGCTAGGAGAGCAAGGAGCCAGCGCTAAGCTAAGCGGTGTGCGCTGGTAACTAATGTAAACATCGGGTAACCATACCCGATGTTTACCTTAGTTACCAGTGTCCGCAGCTTCCAGACGCCGGCTCCGTGCAAGCGCAGCGTCGCTTGCACGTCGCTGCTGGCTGGGGGCTGGTCGCTGGTGAGATCTGCCTGTTTGACAGCTCACCAGCGACCATGTAGCGATGTAGCAGCGATCCTGACCAGGTCAGATCGCTGGTCGGATCGCTGCTGCATTGCTAAAGTGTGAAGGTACCCTTAAGGCTACTTTACACACTGCGATATCGGTCCCGATATCGCTAGTGTGGGTACCCGCCCCCATCTGTTGCGCGACACGGGCAAATCGCTGCCCGTGTCGCACAACAGCCGTCACACATACTTACCTGTCCGGCGACGTTGCTGTGACCGGCGAACCGCCTCCTTTCTAAGGGGGCGGTCCGTGCGGCGTCACAGCGACGTCACTGAAACGTCACTGAACCGCCGCCCAATAGCAGCGGAGGGGCGGAGATGAGCGGGACGTAACATCCCGCCCACCTCCTTCCTTCCGCATAGCAGCCGGGAGGCAGGTAAGGGGAGCTTCCTCGTTCCTGCGGCGTCATACGCAGCGATGTGTGCTGCCGCAGGAACGAGGAACAACTTCGTTACTGCTGCAGTAACGATTTTTGAGAATGGACCCCCGTGTCGCCGATTAGCGATTTTGCACGTTTTTGCAACGATGCAAAATCGCTTATCGGTGTCACACGCAACGGCATTGCTAATGCGGCCGGATGTGCGTCACGAATTCCGTGACCCCAACGACTCCGCATTAGCGATGTCGCAGCGTGTAAAGCCCGCTTTAGTGTCCAGTGTGCGCACAGAACAGATGACCCCTGACATGTTCATTTAACCCTGTAAGGTTTTCTTTCTGGCATAAAAAAGAGAAAATCATTGATAATAAACCATGTCTCCATTCCTTCAATGTTTAGTGGAAGCTACAGTCTGTGCGCGTGTGTGTGTGTGCATGTGTGTGTGTGAGTGTCTGTGCATGCGTGCGTGTGTTATTTTTTTTTTGTGACCACAATTGATATTTTTTTACTAGTTTGGTGACTACATACAACATATTCATTAGCCTCTATATGCATGTGTCTGTGGCGTTGTGGTGTCACAATTCTCGCAGTTAAGACTTTTTTTTCTATTTCTGTTAACAAATCCTGGTATTTTTAGATGTAAATAGATCTGACATCTGCACACAACCTCTATACATTTGTTTTATGTGCAATACTACCTCAATGACATTTATTGTCACTTAACTGTTAAAAAAGTTGGTATGTAATTAGTGTTGTATTGCCATATTGTGTTCCACTTGCTGGGATTTGTAGTGCTGTGCACCACCAGCAGAAGGTGGACCCATGCTATGTTAGCATTTAAACATTTCTGTTCCAGGTTGTGTTGAAATAAACTGATTTTGCTATTCAGTATCCTATGCTTCCATATTTTGGTGTGCGCACAGTATGTGTGTACAATGTGTGTATGTATGTGTGTCCTTTGTGTTCAGTATGTACAGTGTGTGTGTGTGTTGCACATATAGTGACAGGCAGCACAGTAATTGCAACTCGCCTTTATTTTCAGGAATTATAATCTTTTGTAGGAGCGACACATATCGGAGCATTGACTAATGTAGAAAGGACATGTACAAAAAACACCACATAAAAGAGGAGCGAGGGCCCTGTCCAGAAGAGCTGACAATCTGAGGAAACGGAAACAATAATGCTAAAAACTGTATTTACTGCTTCACTAGATACATACAAGGTGTAGAATGAGGTTCCCAATGTACAGGGGAGGTTCTGTATCATCACAAGGTGTAGCAGAGGGTTTTTTTTAAAAAAAAGAGCCGTTTTTTGAGCCGAAAGAGCCGATTCTTTTTGGTGAGCCGAGCCGAATGAGCCGGCTCATCAAAAAGAGCCGGACTGCCCATCACTACTGGAAACTGTGCCTGCCGGCCCTTTAAGGCCACTGTGCTCTCCTGCATTGAGCATCATCTGTGGGCGGAGCTACCGCCCGGCGTCCTGCTCGGTCGCACAGATGAAGGAGTCACAGTGCCAGCCAGCGACACCAACCCCGAGTTAGCCCCCCCTTATTAAGAATTTGGGTAAAAAATGATTCCATTCGTTAGATCTTTGTTAGATCCGGTTTGATCAACCAAAACTAACGTTAGATCTCCTCTACAAAATTAGATATTTACGATCTTTTTCAGGGGGGGCTAACCCGTAGCTAGCCCCCCCTCTTTTGAAATTGGCCGTTTTTTGGATGGATTCTGATAGATATTCGTTAGATCCGGTTTGATCAGCAAAAATTAACGTTAGATCTCCTTTCGTTCCCGAGATATTGGGGGTGTCAGGTGGGGGGTTAGCTACGGGTTAGCCCCCCCTCTTTTGAAATTGGCCGTTTTTTGGATGGATTCTGATAGATATTCGTTAGATCCGGTTTGATCAGCAAAAATTAACGTTAGATCTCCTTTC
Source organism: Anomaloglossus baeobatrachus (assembly GCF_048569485.1). NCBI lineage: Eukaryota > Metazoa > Chordata > Amphibia > Anura > Aromobatidae > Anomaloglossus > Anomaloglossus baeobatrachus. The sequence continues at coordinate 470,681 of NW_027441914.1, forward strand.
GTTCCCGAGATATTGGGGGTGTCAGGTGGGGGGTTAGCTACGGGTTAGCCCCCCCTCTTTTGAAATTGGCCGTTTTTTGGATGGATTCTGATAGATATTCGTTAGATCCGGTTTGATCAGCAAAAATTAACGTTAGATCTCCTTTCGTTCCCGAGATATTGGGGGTGTCAGGTGGGGGGTTAGCTACGGGTTAGCCCCCCCTCTTTTGAAATTGGCCGTTTTTTGGATGGATTCTGATAGATATTCGTTAGATCCGGTTTGATCAGCAAAAATTAACGTTAGATCTCCTTTCGTTCCCGAGATATTGGGGGTGTCAGGTGGGGGGTTAGCTACGGGTTAGCCCCCCCTCTTTTGAAATTGGCCGTTTTTTGGATGGATTCTGATAGATATTCGTTAGATCCGGTTTGATCAGCAAAAATTAACGTTAGATCTCCTTTCGTTCCCGAGATATTGGGGGTGTCAGGTGGGGGGTTAGCTACGGGTTAGCCCCCCCTCTTTTGAAATTGGCCGTTTTTTGGATGGATTCTGATAGATATTCGTTAGATCCGGTTTGATCAGCAAAAATTAACGTTAGATCTCCTTTCGTTCCCGAGATATTGGGCGTGTCAGGTGGGGGGTTAGCTACGGGTTAGCCCCCCCTCTTTTGAAATTGGCCGTTTTTTGGATGGATTCTGATAGATATTCGTTAGATCCGGTTTGATCAGCAAAAATTAACGTTAGATCTCCTTTCGTTCCCGAGATATTGGGGGTGTCAGGTGGGGGGTTAGCTACGGGTTAGCCCCCCCTCTTTTGAAATTGGCCGTTTTTTGGATGGATTCTGATAGATATTCGTTAGATCCGGTTTGATCAGCAAAAATTAACGTTAGATCTCCTTTCGTTCCCGAGATATTGGGGGTGTCAGGTGGGGGGTTAGCTACGGGTTAGCCCCCCCTCTTTTGAAATTGGCCGTTTTTTGGATGGATTCTGATAGATATTCGTTAGATCCGGTTTGATCAGCAAAAATTAACGTTAGATCTCCTTTCGTTCCCGAGATATTGGGGGTGTCAGGTGGGGGGTTAGCTACGGGTTAGCCCCCCCTCTTTTGAAATTGGCCGTTTTTTTGGATGGCTTCTGATAGATATTCGTTAGATCCGTTTGAGCAACGGTCCTGAGGTGTAGATGGAGAAGAGGAGGGGTCCAAGGACAGAGCATTGGGGGACACCAAAAGAGAGAGTGAAGTGAGGAGGTGGCGAGTGAGTTGGACAATCTAAAAGTTCGGTCAGTGAGTCATTCTCTTCCCCCGTGATGCCTACAGGCCCTCCTCTTCACAATCATCGCAGCACACTGCTCCCCTTCCCCCGCCACGACATATCGCCAATGAAGTCCTGATGCTGCCCACAATTCGCCCACGCCGAAGTCGCCGCTGCTCAAACGGATCTAGCGAATATCTGAATCCTTAAAAAAAAAAGGCACATTTCAAAGTGGGGGGGCTTGTTTTTTGCATAGCAAGTTGTATTTTTCCTTTGCACCACTTTGGGTGCATATAATGTTTTGTATAACTTTTATTTATTTTCAGGAGAGGGAAAATTAAAAAAAAATTAATTACGGTAATGTTTTTGAGTTTTATTATTAGTTAATTTTCTGTGCGGTAAAAGTAACAGAATACCTTTATTCTCCGGGTCAGGTCGGATACACCGATACAAAATTTATGACTTTTTTTTACTACTTTTAAAAAGTAAAACTTTTTTTAAATAATGAGAGAGGATTTTGCCTCGCCGCATGTGCAGCCCTGTAGCGCTTTTATTTTTCTGACTACGGAGCAGTGGGATGCCTCATTTTTTGCTGGAAGAGTTGTAGTTTTTATTCGGACCATTTTGGGGCATATTCGATTTTTTTATCGCGTTTTATGACTTCTTTTTGTGACACAAACAGTGAAACAAATAGAAATTCTGGCTTTTTTTATTTTTTTATAACGTTTACCCTGTGGAATAAATACTAAACTATTTAATTTTTGGAGGTTGGGATCCCAGCTGATGGTAGGACAGCTGGGATCTCACGATTGCTGACAGGGCTAGCCGAGGCTGCCATTCCCCCGCCCGACGTGAAAACTATGGCAGAGGAATAAGGCCCGACTAACTCCGTCGTCAAAAGTCAATGATCGGTCGTCAAGGGGTTAAAAATTCCTGTACATAGACTCTCATTTTTAGGTCCCATTTTTAATCAATTTAATTATCAAAACAATAAATCTTACTTATTAGTACAGTGAAAAACACAAGTAACAGTAATACCTTCCAGAAATAGAGATTTAACAATGGAAACCTGAACGTTTAGGACGCAAAATCCCTGGAATAGAAATAGGACACGTACATTGTAACATCTAGACGGAGGTCCTGAGTTATCGGTGTTTGACTTATACAAAAAAGAGAGAAAATTACTAATGTGACTAGATATAAATGTATTCAAATGTTTAATATCATAGAATACCAATAATAATTTACAAAAAATATTCACGAAAGATGAAGGCTTTATCTAAAAAATAGGAGGACTGAAAACTCCAAGTGCCAAGCAACTCAAACAAAAGAAAGAAGAACAGTAACACCCCAACACCGATCAGTAAGACCCCAACACCGATCAGTAAGACCCCAACACCGATCAGTAAGACCCCAACACCGATCAGTAAGACCCCAACACCGATCAGTAAGACCCCAACACCAATCAGTAACACCCCAACACCAATCAGTAAGACCCCAACACCGATCAGTAAGACCCCAACACCGATCAGTAAGACCCCAACACCGATCAGTAAGACCCCAACACCGATCAGTAACACCCCAACACCGATCAGTAAGACCCCAACACCAATCAGTAAGACCCCAACACCGATCAGTAAGACCCCAACACCGATCAGTAACACCCCAACACCGATCAGTAACACCCCAACACCGATCAGTAACACCCCAACACCGATCAGTAACACCCCAACACCAATCAGTAACACCCCAACACCAATCAGTAACACCCCAACACCCATCAGTAACACCCCAACACCAATCAGTAACACCCCAACACCGATCAGTAACACCCCAACACCGATCAGTAACACCCCAACACCGATCAGTAACACCCCAACACCGATCAGTAACACCCCAACACCAATCAGTAACACCCCAACACCGATCAGTAACACCCCAACACCGATCAGTAACACCCCAACACCGGTGTAACACTCAACCATAAAACCCAACACTGGGGTGTTACTGTTCTTCTTTCCTTTGTTTGAGTTACTTTGCACTCATGGGAATTTTCAGTCTTTCTATTCTTTAGATACAGCCTTCATCTTTCGTGAATATTTATTGTAAATTATTATTTGTATTCTATGATATTAAACATATTTGAATAAATTAATCTCCATTTCCCTAGTTTTTCTCCACTCATACAAAAACCCTACTTATGAATGGAGGAACTGTCTTTGGATAGAAAGAATTGCGTGGCGGTCAGAGCGCTCCGAGGCTGGCTTAGCTGCTAGTAGATGCTGTAGCTGTGCTCAGCCTGTGAGGAGCTTGGCAAGCGCTGCTGTGTGTCACTGCCTCCTAAGCGTCCTGACCCAGACTGCAGATGTGGGATCAGTTTAGACAGCAGCAGCCCTCCTGTAGGTGAGCGGAGTGATGAGGGATCAGTTCAGACAGCAGCAGCCCTCCTGTAGGTGAGTGGAGTGATGAGGGATCAGTTCAGACAGCAGCAGCCCTCCTGTAGGTGAGTGGAGTGATGAGGGATCAGTTCAGACAGCAGCAGCCCTCCTGTAGGTGAGTGGAGTGATGAGGGATCAGTTCAGACAGCAGCAGCCCTCCTGTAGGTGAGTGGAGTGATGAGGGATCAGTTCAGACAGCAGCAGCCCTCCTGTAGGTGAGTGGAGTGATGAGGGATCAGTTCAGACAGCAGCAGCCCTCCTGTAGGTGAGCGGAATGATGAGCTCCTGCTGCCATGTGAGTCATATTGCTGTGCAGCAGGTGGTGAGCAGTGGGACTCAAGACACACAGGAGAGCAAAACCAATGCAACATTACTGACTTTGGGGGCATTATTGCTTAAGATGGGGGTATGTGAGGGTTATTATTTGTATTACATCTATTGTCATTTCGAAATCCATGCACATTTAATTTTTTTTGTTTCTTCTTGGTTGGTATAGTGTGGCAGTGAAAGCCACTGAGATTTGCATACTAACCTGTACTGTATTTATATGCAGAGTCTATAGACTATTGTAAGTGCCTTCAAATTGCCCCTTACAATTGCCACAGATGTCCACTAGATTTCCTTTTCTTCCATGATCCGCGTGATATCACGGGCATGGCTAGCACTGCGGCCAAACTCCTGATAGAGCTAGCAGCCAGCCAAACAGCAACCAGCCAATTAAGAGCACGGTCACATTGCTCTCCCCTTTTCTCCCTAATGCCAGTGAGCCAGATTAAGCGGAAGAAATAAAAATCCAGTGGATGGTTGTCAGGATAACTTGGGGGCACATACAGAATCTGTAAACCCTGCATCTATATACAAGTAAATATATATACACCCTCCCTGCCCACTTATGAAATAGAAAAGTTAAGTTACTCTTTGAGAATTAATTGATATTCCTCTTTTTTTTTCCTTATTGCTTTTAACATAGAACTAATTTTGAAATGTAGTTTGGTTTCAGTTACAGTATATGAGAACGGTCTGTAAATGCACTTAGTGTAGGTTGAGTTCACAAGGGCATCGTATAGTTATATTCAGCTTCTCTGTCCAAAGGAGAGGCTGGACAGAACCAAATAGAATAGTTTGCTTCCCTGTTTCCTTGAACGGGGCCAGTAACTTACTGAACTGCTAGTGCTCAAATATTAGCACGTTTTTTCATACCCGCAGGCCTTTTTCCCCCCTGTTTTAAAGCAGCCTTAACATTTATAGTGCGAGCAGTTCAGAAGGCTTGTATCCTTATTCAAGTTATCGGGGAAGCAAAAGTCTTTGTTTTGTTGTATTCAGCCTCTTATTTGTGACAGAGGAGCTGAATGAATCCCCCTGACCCCCAGCCTTAGCTTTATAAAAAGTGCTGTAAAGAATAGCTAAACTTTCAAACCAGTTTAACTCTATTGGCTTCCCCACCCTCATTATAACTTACCTTAGTCCTGCCAGTTGTGTGCATATATTACAACTTCTGAATTCCCACATAGTTTGTTTGGGTCTACCGTTTTTACAGTCCTTTCTTCTACAATATGAAATGTAATGGTTTCCTTGAACATGCATTATAATGGCTCCTAATGTGTAACGTATATCTGATATGATCACTTGAGTGGGGAATTCAGAGATCCGTCGCTTTATCGGTAAACCAACACGTGGCTCTATTATAAGATGTGGTCCTGGTTTGTAGATAATTGTAGCACGTTCGCTGCAGTTGGGTGTACATGGTTTATTAATGAGCTTAGATGAAATTTGCATAGCACGCTCAAAACCATGTTTTACATCATTAGTGTTGATTGGCCAAAAGATATTGCATTGTTCTTTGTTGTTTTTACATGTCACATTTTGACATGTAGATATTTCTGTTAAACTGGGGATGTCTTTTAAAAACACTTCTACTGTATGGCCAATGTAATCTTCTGCATCCAAACTTGTAATTCCACCTAGAAGTGTGTAGCTTCTGTAATTTTCCAGTATCAACTGAGCTCTCTTTCTGTACATGTTTTGATTTGACCCAAATTCCACAAAATACTTAACAGCACCCAAAAATGGGTTTTCTGAGTTAGTTATGAAGTTTCTGTATGAGTCATAATCAACAAACATGGTTGACAAACTATGCAGCAGTGAGTCAAATGGGCAAGTATTATTGACCTTATAAACATTATTATTTATATTAATGGTGTTCAAGAGATTCCCATTGCGCAGGATACCTAAAGGTTTTCGTGTACAAGGATCATCAATTATTTGACATATATTTGGATACGGCGTTAAATATGTTGGTCTCTTCTTGAAAGGTATGTTCAGTGGGGAAAGTAAATCCTTGGACTTCAACGACTTGTTATCACCTTCATTTTGTGCTATGGGAGTATGTACAATTTTCAGTTGAGAGTTGGTTTTACCCCGCCAACATTCTTCTTCCCTAAGCTCTACCACACTCTGTTCTGTGTTCCTACTTTGAAAAACACTCGTGTCTTTCATAGATTGTTGAAGGGGCAGGAGAGTGTCTGTCAGCTTCTTTATGTGTTCACTAACCACTTCTTTTTCATGACTTTTTTCCTGCTGCCCATGTTTGTCTTTGGCAGATTCATCGATGACCTCTTCCTTTTCCAATGTTACTAAACTGCTACTTTCTGTTACATGTACAGCAGCTGCTATTTTTGAGCGCCCACACAGAGCACTTAAATGCAATGCAACAAATTTGTCAACTCGCATTGGAGTTTGAATATGCTGAAGAATGGAGTTCTTCAAAAGGCCAAAATCTCCCTCAACTGATGCAGAAGAGGCTGTTTTATTTGGTGATTGAAAAACTGGTTGCATCACAGATGTCCAAATAGGAAAATACTTCAGAAGGTGAAGTAGTTTATGAGAAAAATCTGGACAGAAGTAAGGGTTTGGCTGTTCCCCCTGTTCTAGACTTGCAGTTTCTGCTTCTTGCACAATGTCATTTAGCCAACCTGACAGTGGCTCACTATAGCTCTTTTCATTTTCCTCACTCAGCATTTCAGTCTCCTGACAATTCTCCATATACTCATCAATAATTCTCAAATTCCCAGTCTCTATGCAATGGCAAAGGTATGCCTTTGATGATTTATATTTTGATGTTTCACGATCACTGACGTTACCTGTTGTCTCAAATACACAAAGAATAAAGGTACTGAGAACAAGCTGTTTAAGAATGTCAAATGATTCACACTTCACCAGAAGTCCAACACATCGTATATAGAACTTCCTCACAAGTTTTGCATTTTTTGGAAAGCACTTCCACCGACATACAGTTTTAATCAGGTGGGCAACATCTCCTCGTATATAGCATTTTGGTTTTTCACTTTTATTGCCATGTAGGAGGAACAAGCAAGTCCTCAAGTATGTGTTAAGGCTACAGTCATTTAGAGCTCGTGACAATGCACCAAGTAATGCATGAGAAAAGTCGCAGACACATTCTTTAGGCAACGTCTGTACATCCTTTATCCATTTTTCCAGCCAAAATGTTATAGTTGGAGTATCTTGAGTTTCACTCAACATTTGAGATACACTCATTTGTGTATTCTCAAAGTTAATAACAATCTCATATAAAAAAATATGAGCAGACAATTTATTTTCTCGTTTTATTTTGAATACCAAACTCCCTGTGGCATCTACTTGAATGCGAGGGAAGCAATGCTTTGAACAATACTTCTTAAAAATATATATTTGTTCCTTTGACCAATAATGAACAAAAAAACCATCATATGAGATAGTATGGATATCTCCTGCATACTTATGAGTACTCTTCATCTGAGACAGTGATAAAACTGGATCTTTCAACTTTGGTGTACCAAACATCCTATCCATAGCTTCTTGCCTAGCATCTTGACAAATTCTTAGTGATGGTATGGTTGGTGGTTCCTTTTCTCCAAATGCTATTTCGGAATCAATTGTTTCTCGTCTCCAATTGTAGGGTAAAGTTTTTAACATTTCTTCTCCAAGTTTCCTTCTCTTCTCACCTCTCAACTGATTTTTTTTGGAATGTGGTATGGGTCTTGTGTCAGGTGCTCGAACATGAAGAATTAAAGGGTTTCCCAGATCAGGTTCTTCTTCTGCATAAATATGCACTGCTGCTTTGCACTCTGTGCAATGCCCATCTGCAGTTAAGAACTTTCTTGCTTTGTTTTCACCCACACAAACTTTGTTCCTCTTAAAGGAGAAGGCACATGGGAGTCCATGCTGTTTATAAAGAACCTCTGTGATAATAGAAGTCCATGCATGTTTTTTGAGCACCATGCGCCTCTTTTTGCTGTCACCCTCATTATAGAACACAGTTTTGGGCTTGATCTCTAAGTATTGGTTATAAGGGATTAATACATGCCATAGAAGTGTTGGTTCTTGTCCCTGTGTGCGCACAAAGCCACCCTCTGAAGAGTGTTCCTCTGGAGAGTTTTCATCAGATGTGCTTGTGTCAGGCCACAACTCATTCATTTCTGTATCTTTGGATTGAGGCAAGATGTTATGTTCCATACGTAAGTACATCTGCAAATCATACCTATTTTGAAATACATAGTCATGTATCTGTTTGGGTTTAAATATAGCCTTGGAAGTTTCTGATTCTTCCATCAAGGAGCTATATTTCTGCAAGGCGGGGTGAGAACATACTTCCCTCCAGATAGGATCAGAGGCTGACTTTAACTGTCCATTAGCATTGAAAATGCCAGGATAAGATTTTAATGTTTTTTTTAATGTCTGACTATCAATAGAGGGTTTTCGTGGCATCTAAAAACAAAAATAGGTAAACATTAGAATGGATAAGCTACTATGTTTTTTTCTTGTCACTAATCAGATCTTACAACCTATATGTCTAGTTTCAAATAAACATTACTGCATGTAACATGGAAAGTGATCCTCGCCAATACACCATGGACATCTCAGTGTTTTGGTTGGAATTTCATTGTAATTTGAACTGTCATCAAAAAATAGATTTTGTTTAACAGGTACCGCAACCTTTTTTTTAATTAATTTATGTTGTTTAAATTCTGTCATGCTGTGGCTGCTGGCCACAGCATGACCGTAACGTATGTGTGGCAGTGCGGCGTGACATCTGTTCCCCAACGCCACTTGGCACATTTTCCTATTGTGCACTTATGTGCTTAAGGGCTAGAACACACAAACGAGTTTTGACGGGCGAATTCGTCCATCAAAATTCGTTCTAAATTCGCCTGCAATGCTGCCCTATGGGGCAGCACACACGGACGAATTTAAGCGGGTGTCATACACGGCGATATCGTGTTCAATATCGCCGCTATTTGGTCATAGCGGCGATATTGCACAACAATCACCGCGTGTGACATCCCGACGCCGACCGTCGCAAGGTTTTTGAAGTTCCCAAACCTTGCGAGTGGGGCAAACCGCCGCATCGCCACGTGTGACGCGGCGATGCGACGGCAGCAGAGACTCCTCTGAGCTATTCCTATGGAGCGGAAGCTCCCAGGAGTCTCCGCCCCCATCGCGTGACGTCACACGCACCGGTCCGCCTCCATCTTCTCACCATCGGCTTGCAAGGTGTCAGTGTGTGACACCTCGCAGCCGTCAGCGGGCCGATGCGCGGGGCCGCGGCATTGCCTGCGATGCTGCGGTCGCGTCGCTATGTGTGACGCCCACTTTAATTCTCGTCGGCGCCCAACTAGGCGCCGACGAGAATTATCAGTTGCATGCAGCTGATTTCTGAGTTCGCCCAGCGCTGTGAATCAAAGTTCCAGGAGGCTCAGAAACGGCGCCAGCAAAACGCCCGGCATGAGCGTCTGTGTTCATCCAGCGTACTCGCCGGGTGAGTACGCTGGAAGAACACATACGCTCGTGTGTTCGAGCCCTTAGGTGGGATTTAATTTCCTAAGGCTCCTTTCAGATTGCGTTTTTCCCTATGTCCACAGGTCCCGTCGGGGCATCCATCTGGACCGCCCCTCCCCCACTTTGCAAAGCGTGCTCCGGACGCATGCGCTCGACATTGCCATTCACTGTTATGGAGCGCACTGCTTTACCGTGTGCTCTGTTTTGTGCCATTTTTTGCACATTTACGTTTCTGCAGACGGACACCCGAACGTAGTGAGCTCTCTACATCCATTCTCCTGCTGCCATCCATATCTGCATACATTGATCAGCAGATCCATACACACACTCATGCACAGATAAAGATAGGACAATTACACACAGTAGATCAGACCTTCCTGCATAGAAATATGCCATACATAGGAAATCAATACCTACCTTCACATTTAGTGAACACACTTGTACCAGAATGTGTTTCTCTGCCTGCTCTTATGACTGAAGTGAAAATGAACATCCAAAGAAAAGGTCACACACAGGGTCAGACAGAGGGTGGGATCAAAATCACTCAAAAGTTGATACATTGTGTTGATAAAACTACATGCACATGTAAAAGGAGCTAATGCTGTGTCCACACTTTGCTTTTTACCTGCTTTTTTGCTGCTTTTTCAACTGTAGCGTTTAATGCCAAAATGGATGTGTTCTGCTTTTCAAGCAAAGTCTATGGGAATTTGGGTTTCTTGTGCACACTATGCAGTTCAAAAAGGTGCCTTTTTGTTGCAGAACTTTGGTCAAAAACTCAGCTTTGCAGTGCAAAACCCAAATGGCAAAAACAACTGACATGTGAATTGTTTTTGCCATTTGGGTTTTGCACTGCAAAGCTGAGTTTTTGACCAAAGTTCTGCAACAAAAAGGCACCTTTTTGAACTGCATAGTGCGGACAAGAAACCCAAATTCCCATAGACTTTGCTGGAAAAGCAGGCAGATCTCACCAGCGACCAGTGACCAGCCCCCAGCCAGCAGCGACGTGCAAGCGACGCTGCGCTTGCACGGAGCCGGCGTCTGGAAGCTGCGGACACTGGTAACTAAGGTAAACATCGGGTATGGTTACCCGATGTTTACCTTAGTTACCAGCGCACACCGCTTAGGCTGCTTTCACACATCCGGATTTTTGCTCTGCGGCACAATACGGCGTTCTGCAGAAAACGCCGGTTGCGTTTTTTTTTGCCTAGACTTACATTAGTGCCGTATTGTGCCGCAGGGGCTTGCGTTCGGTCCGGTTTTGGCCGCATGGGGCAGATTTAGCCGATGCCGCGGCCGGATCGAACGTTCCCTGCAACGTTTTTTGCTCCGGCAAAAAACACCGCATCGCGCCGCATCCGGCCGCTGCGGCGCATTTTTCAATGCATACCTATGGAGGCCGGATGCAGTGCGATGTGGAAAAAACCGCATCCGGTCGCCGCATGCGGTTTTTTTTCACTGCGCATGCTCAGTAGCATGCCGCAACCGGAAAAAAACGGACGGGCCGCATGTAAAAACTTATGCAAAGGATGCGGTGTTTTCGCCGCATCCGTTGCATAGTTTTCACAGCCGTATTGAGCCGCAGGGCTCAAACCGGATGTGTGAAAGTAGCCTTAGCTTAGTGTGTGTAGGGAGCAGGAGCCGGCACCGGCAGTGTGAGAGCTGCGGAGGCTGGTAACGAAGTTAATATATCGGGTAACCACCTTGGTTACCCGATGTTTACCTTGGTTACAGCTTACCGCAGGCTGTCAGACGCCGGCTCCTGCTCCCTGAACATTCAGGATTGTTGCTCTCTCGCTGTCACACACAGCGATGTGCGCTTATCAGCGGGAGAGCAACAATAAAAAAACGAACCAGCACTGTGTGTAACGAGCAGCGATCTCACAGCAGGGGCCAGATCGCTGCTCAGTGTCACACACAGCGAGATCGCTAATGAGGTCACAAAAACCGTGACTCAGCAGCGATCTCAGTAGCGATCTCGCTCTGTGTGAAGCACCCCTAAACAACTTACCAGCAATCCCAACAACGATACAACCTGATAGGGATCGCTGGTAAGTTGCTAGGAGGTTGCTGGTGAGATGTCACACAGTCAGACCTAAGCGACGCTTCAGTGATCCCACCAGCAACCTGACCTGGCAGGGATCGCTGGAGCATCGCTACATGGGTTGCTGGTGAGCTGCCATACAGGCAGATCTCACCAGCAAGTGACCAGCCCCCAGCCAGCAGCGACGTGGAAGCGATGCTGCGCTTGGTAACTAAGGTAAATATCGGGTAACTAACCCGATATTTACCTTGGTTACCAGCGCACACCGCTTAGCGCTGGCTCCCTGCACACCTAGCCACAGTACACATCGGGTTAATTACTTGATGTGTACTCCAGCTACGTGTGCAGGGAGCAGGAGCCGGCACTGACAGTGTGAGAGCTGCGGATGCTGGTAACGAAGGTAAATATCAGGTAACCAAGGGAAGTGCTTCTTGGTTACCCGATGTTTACCATGGTTACCAGCGTCCGCAGAAGCCGGCTCCTGCTCACTGCACATTCAGTTGTTGCTCTGTCGCTGTCACACACATTTTGAGTATGAAGGGCTGGAGAAAACGGGTTTATTGCCGCGCTAAAAACCACGAGCATGTATAAGTCAAATTATTCTCTTTATTTAGATCATTCCTACGCGTTTCCGAGGCTCATCTGCCTCCTTCCTCAGGGAAAAAGAATCTTACAGACAGAGAGGATTTATCCTTATGAAGCAGCAAACAGAGAAAAAAAAATAAATAAATAAAAATAAAAAAAAAATAAAAAAAAAAAAAAAATTTAGTCACATTTCATACTCAAAATCTGCTCTATAACGGGGCCGCTGCAGAACCACCCAAGCGCTCATCCATGCTAACAAAGGGGTTGTGACTGGCACAACCCGGCCAGGTGAGTGCACTGTTTTTATCCTCTTTCACTCTGTAAACCGGGTAAAACCCTATTGTGCCTTTCTTGTCTCCCCCATTACAGCGCTGTCACACACAGTGATGAGCGCTTCACAGCGGGAGAGCAACAACTAAAAAATGGTCCAGGACATTCAGCAACAACCAGCGACCTCACAGCAGGGGCCAGGTTGTTGTTGGATGTCACACACAGCAACATCGCTAGCAAGTTGTGCCTAAGCAGCGAGGTTGCTAGCGATGTTGCTTAGTGTGACGTGGCCTTTAGGCTAAGTTCACACTGCTTAAATATGACACCTGTTTTGTCTGAACCGGAATTAAACTCTGAATGTGGTAGTGCAGGGGTTCCTTGGTGTCTCCTGCTGGCGGGGTCTCCCCTCCAGTGTCCTATGCCGGGGAAATGCCAGGGAACCACAGACAAACCCTGCAGTACAAGACCCACAGGTAGCCGACAGCAAGGGAGGCCATGAGTACCCGTGCTGCTGCAGCGAAGCGGGAGGACGATGTGCAGGGGAGCACTGCTCACCGGCATCTCTCTGTTGTGGTGCTGTAAGGATTCCCTGAGCTTTCCCGCTGGCAGGGTGACATCACCCCACCAGCGTTCTGCAGCCTGGGGAAATCCCAGGGAAACCCCTTCAGCACCATACATCACATGCTCACATTGGATTACAGAACAGGTACTACCAGGGGTCAAGTTCTGGGAAAAAAATGTGGGAACTCACCGAAGATTTCCTACTTGCCCCCACTCTGATCAGAGTTACACTAACATCGTAATGAAATAATACTGCCATACTGTGACTGAATAAACCGCATGCAAAGACCAATATTACCCCTATACAGTGACCATAGATAAGCAGAAACTAGCTACACGGCGCTCTGCAGACCGCAGTAGTGATTATGTTACCTTTAGTCCTCTTTCACATGATCATATGTGTATTGTGCGCATTAAAAATGCAGCGATGTCACTGCGTATTTACCGTCGTATTTCACGCAGCCTAGTGATTTGTATTAATTGGGCTACGAAATATGCTACAAAATAGAACATGCCGTATTTGTTTTTCACACATTTAACGCATATGAGAATAAACCCATCGGTTTCAATGGGTATATTTCATCGTGAAATACACATGCGTGAAAAACACAGCGTATTACACGACAAAAATAAGATCATGTGAAAGAGGCCTTATATCCATCCAATGGTCACATGCAACGTTTGCTGTTACTGGGGTCATTTGCTCTTCCTATTTCTAGTCCAGACCGCCACAATGATTTTTCCCAGCCTCTACTTGTCTCTGTAGTATTTTGCATTCAGACAGCTACGGGTTAGACCCCCCCAGAAAAAGAGCGTAAATATCTCGGGAACGAAAGGAGATCTAACGTTAATTTTTGCTGATCAAACCGGATCTAACGAATATCTATCAGAATCCATCCAAAAAACGGCCAATTTCAAAAGAGGGGAGGCTAACCCGTAGCTAACCCCCCACCTGACACCCCCAATATCTCGGGAACGAAAGGAGATCTAACGTTAATTTTTGCTGATCAAACCGGATCTAACGAATATCTATCAGAATCCATCCAAAAAACGGCCAATTTCAAAAGAGGGGGGGGCTAACCCGTAGCTAACCCCCCCACCTGACACCCCCAATATCTCGGGAACGAAAGGAGATCTAACGTTAATTTTTGCTGATCAAACCGGATCTAACGAATATCTATCAGAATCCATCCAAACAACGGCCAATTTCAAAAGAGGGGGGGCTAACCCGTAGCTAACCCCCCACCTGACACCCCCAATATCTCGGGAACGAAAGGAGATCTAACGTTAATTTTTGCTGTTCAAACCGGATCTAACGAATATCTATCAGAATCCATCCAAAAAACGGCCAATTTCAAAAGAGGGGGGGCTAACCCGTAGCTAACCCCCCCACCTGACACCCCCAATATCTCGGGAACGAAAGGAGATCTAACGTTAATTTGTGCTGATCAAACCGGATCTAACGAATATCTATCAGAATCCATCCAAAAAACGGCCAATTTCAAAAGAGGGGGGGCTAACCCGTAGCTAACCCCCCACCTGACACCCCCAATATCTCGGGAACGAAAGGAGATCTAACGTTAATTTTTGCTGATCAAACCGGATCTAACGAATATCTATCAGAATCCATCCAAACAACGGCCAATTTCAAAAGAGGGGGGGCTAACCCGTAGCTAACCCCCCACCTGACACCCCCAATATCTCGGGAACGAAAGGAGATCTAACGTTAATTTTTGCTGATCAAACCGGATCTAACGAATATCTATCAGAATCCATCCAAAAAACGGCCAATTTCAAAAGAGGGGGGGCTAACCCGTAGCTAACCCCCCACCTGACACCCCCAATATCTCGGGAACGAAAGGAGATCTAACGTTACTTTTTGCTGATCAAACCGGATCTAACGAATATCTATCAGAATCCATCCAAAAAACGGCCAATTTCAAAAGAGGGGGGGCTAACCCGTAGCTAACCCCCTACCTGACACCCCCAATATCTCGGGAACGAAAGGAGATCTAACGTTCATTTTTGCTGATCAAACCAGATCTAACGAATATCTATCAGAATCCATCCAAAAAACGGCCAATTTCAAAAGAGGGGGGGCTAACCCGTAGCTAACCCCCCACCTGACACCCCCAATATCTCGGGAACGAAAGGAGATCTAACGTTAATTTTTGCTGATCAAACCGGATCTAACGAATATCTATCAGAATCCATCCAAAAAACGGCCAATTTCAAAAGAGGGGGGGCTAACCCGTAGCTAACCCCCTACCTGACACCCCCAATATCTCGGGAACGAAAGGAGATCTAACGTTAATTTTTGCTGATCAAACCGGATCTAACGAATATCTATCAGAATCCATCCAAAAAACGGCCAATTTCAAAAGAGGGGGGGCTAACCCGTAGCTAACCCCCCACCTGACACCCCCAATATCTCGGGAACGAAAGGAGATCTAACGTTAATTTTTGCTGATCAAACCGGATCTAACGAATATCTATCAGAATCCATCCAAAAAACGGCCAATTTCAAAAGAGGGGGGGCTAACCCGTAGCTAACCCCCCACCTGACACCCCCAATATCTCGGGAACGAAAGGAGATCTAACGTTAATTTTTGCTGATCAAACCGGATCTAACGAATATCTATCAGAATCCATCCAAAAAACGGCCAATTTCAAAAGAGGGGGGGCTAACCCGTAGCTAACCCCCCACCTGACACCCCCAATATCTCGGGAACGAAAGGAGATCTAACGTTAATTTTTGCTGATCAAACCGGATCTAACGAATATCTATCAGAATCCATCCAAAAAACGGCCAATTTCAAAAGAGGGGGGGCTAACCCGTAGCTAACCCCCCACCTGACACCCCCAATATCTCGGGAACGAAAGGAGATCTAACGTTAATTTTTGCTGATCAAACCGGATCTAACGAATATCTATCAGAATCCATCCAAAAAACGGCCAATTTCAAAAGAGGGGGGGCTAACCCGTAGCTAACCCCCCACCTGACACCCCCAATATCTCGGGAACGAAAGGAGATCTAACGTTAATTTTTGCTGATCAAACCGGATCTAACGAATATCTATCAGAATCCATCAAAAAAACGGCCAATTTCAAAAGAGGGGGGGCTAACCCGTAGCTAACCCCCTACCTGACACTCCCAATATCTCGGGAACGAAAGGAGATCTAACGTTAATTTTTGCTGATCAAACCGGATCTAACGAATATCTATCAGAATCCATCCAAAAAACGGCCAATTTCAAAAGAGGGGGGGCTAACCCGTAGCTAACCCCCCACCTGACACCCCCAATATCTCGGGAACGAAAGGAGATCTAACGTTAATTTTTGCTGATCAAACCGGATCTAACGAATATCTATCAGAATCCATCCAAAAAACGGCCAATTTCAAAAGAGGGGGGGCTAACCCGTAGCTAACCCCCTACCTGACACCCCCAATATCTCGGGAACGAAAGGAGATCTAACGTTAATTTTTGCTGATCAAACCGGATCTAACGAATATCTATCAGAATCCATCCAAAAAACGGCCAATTTCAAAAGAGGGGGGGCTAACCCGTAGCTAACCCCCCACCTGACACCCCCAATATCTCGGGAACGAAAGGAGATCTAACGTTAATTTTTGCTGATCAAACCGGATCTAACGAATATCTATCAGAATCCATCCAAAAAACGGCCAATTTCAAAAGAGGGGGGGCTAGCTACGGGTTAGCCCCCCCTGAAAAAGATCGTAAATATCTAATTTTGTAGAGGAGATCTAACGTTAGTTTTGGTTGATCAAACCGGATCTAACAAAGATCTAACGAATGGAATCATTTTTTACCCAAATTCTTAATAAGGGGGGGCTAACTCGGGGTTGGTGCCAGCGACCCCCAGCACATCGCTTCCCTCCGGCGCTGTGTGGGCCCCATCTGCACCGTGACCTGATCAGTATGTGGGACATCACTCCCTCCCCGCCCCTCCCTGTCCCCCCGTGCGTGTGTGGGCCCCGCAGAGCCGTGTGTGTGACCCCCGGAGCCGCGTGTGTGGGCCCCGCAGAGCCGTGTGTGTGACCCCCGGAGCCGCGTGTGTGGGCCCCGCAGAGCAAGGTGTGTGTTTGTATGTATGCATGCAGCAGAGCAGTATGCGTGTCTATATGTATGTATGTATGCAGCAGAGCAGTATGTGTGTCTGTATGTATGTATGTATATATGCAGCAGAGCAGTATGCGTGTCTGTATGTATGTATATATGCAGCAGAGCAGTATGCGTGTCTGTATGTATGTATATATGCAGCAGAGCGGTATGCGTGTCTGTATGTATGTATATATGCAGCAGAGCAGTATGCGTGTCTGTATGTATGTATATATGCAGCAGAGCAGTATGCGTGTCTATGTATGTATGTATATATGTAGCAAAGTAGTATGCGTGTCTATGTATGTATGTATATATGTAGCAAAGTAGTATGCATGTCTGTATGTATGTATGTATATATATATGCAGCAGAGCAATATGCGTGTCTGTATGTATGTATGCATGTATGTATGCAGCAGAGCAGTATACGTGTCTGTATGTATGTATATATGTAGCAGAGTAGTATGCGTGTCTGTCTGTATATATATATGCAGCAGAGCAATATGCGTGTCTGTCTGTATGTATGCATGTATGTATGCAGCAGAGCAGTATACGTGTCTGTATGTATGTATGTATATATGCAGCAGAGCAGTATGCGTGTCTTTATGTATGTATATATGCAGCAGAGCAGTATGCGTGTCTATATGTATGTATGTATGCAGCAGAGCAGTATGCGTGTCTGTATGTATGTATGTATATATGCAGCAGAGCAGTATGCGTGTCTGTATGTATGTATGTATATATGCAGCAGAGCAGTATGCGTGTCTGTATGTATGTATATATGCAGCAGAGCAGTATGCGTGTCTGTATGTATGTATATATGCAGCAGAGCAGTATGCGTGTCTGTATGTATGTATATATGCAGCAGAGCAGTATGCGTGTCTGTATGTATGTATATATGCAGCAGAGCAGTATGCGTGTCTGTATGTATGTATATATGCAGCAGAGCAGTATGCGTGTCTGTATGTATGTATGTATATATGTAGCAAAGTAGTATGCATGTCTGTATGTATGTATATATATATGCAGCAGAGCAATATGCGTGTCTGTATGTATGTATGCATGTATGTATGCAGCAGAGCAGTATACGTGTCTGTATGTATGTATATATGTAGCAGAGTAGCATGCGTGTCTGTCTGTATATATATATGCAGCAGAGCAATATGCGTGTCTGTCTGTATGTATGCATGTATGTATGCAGCAGAGAAGTATACGTGTCTGTATGTATGTATGTATATATGCAGCAGAGCAGTATGCGTGTCTGTATGTATATATGCAGCAGAGCAGTATGCATGTCTGTATGTATGTATGTATATATGCAGCAGAGCAGTATGCGTGTATGTATGTATATATGCAGCAGAGCAGTGTGCGTGTCTGTATGTATGTATGTATGTATGCAGCAGAGCAATATGCGTGTCTGTCTGTATGTATGCATGTATGTATGCAGCAGAGCAGTATGCGTGTCTGTATGTATGCATGTATATATGCAGCAGAGCAGTATGCGTGTCTGTATGCATGCATGTATGTATGCAGCAGAGCAGTATATGTGTCTGTATGTATGTATGTATATATGCAGCAGAGCAGTATGCATGTCTGTATGTATGTATATATGCAGCAGAGCAGTATGCATGTCTGTATGTATGTATATATGCAGCAGGGCAGTATGCGTGTCTGTATGTATGCATGTATGTATGCAGCAGAGCAGTATGCGTGTCTGTATGTATGCATGTATGTATGCAGCAGAGCAGTATGCGTGTCTGTATGTATGCATGTATGTATGCAGCAGAGCAGTATGCGTGTCTGTATGTATGCATGTATGTATGCAGCAGAGCAGTATGCGTGTCTGTATGTATGCATGCAGAGCAGTATGCGTGTCTGTCTGTATGTATGTATGTATGTATGTATGCAGAAGAGCAGTATGCGTGTCTGTCTGTATGTATGTATGCATGTATGTATGCAGCAGAGCAGTATGCGTGTCTGTATGTATGTATGCAGCAGAGCAGTGTGTGTGTGTGTCTGTGTGTATGCATGTATGTATGCAGCAGAGCAGTATGCGTGTCTGTCTGTATGTATGTATGCAGCAGAGCAGTGTGTGTGTGTGTGTCTGTATGTATGTATGCAGCAGAGCAGTATGTGTGTGTCTGTCTATATGTATGTATGTAGCAGAGCAGTGTGTGTGTGTCTGTCTATATGTATGTATGCATGCAGAGCAGTATGTGTGTGTATGTATGTATGTATGCAGCATAGCAGTGTGTGTCTCTGTATGTATGCATGTATGATGTGTATCTATGTATGTCAGTGTATATGACTGTATAGATTTGTCTGTTTATATGTATTTTTGTGAGTTTGTCTTTAAATATGTATATGTACGTGTATGTATCTGTGTATGTGTGTGTGTCTGCGTGTGTATGGGACCCACTGAGACTCTTCCGCCCGGGGCCCACAAAAACCTGGAGCTGGCCCTGCCTGCGGTGATGAAGTCCCGCCATCCCGACCTCAGCGCTGTCACTGTCCTCCATGGTCGCCGCTTGTCACATCACCTTCTCTCGCTTCCGACCCGAGACTGACTAGCGGTGACGTCACGGGCCTCTCGCGATTCTTGGCTGTGAAGGCGGCGGTCATTGAACTTAGTGACAGGGGCTGTCAGCAGTGCTGGAGATCAGCGCAGGTAATGTACCTCGCTGACAGCAGCACTTGTCATGCCCTACAGTGACCTGGGCTGACCCATTGATGTTAGCTCAGGTCACTGCATTGCTCTCCCAGCCAATGGGGAACATCCTGCTCTTCATTGACTGGGACAGTGTGGATCGTCATGGCAACCCCTTGGATTACACCAGACCTGGATTTGTTTTTCATTCTAATAAATTGGTTAAAGAGGGAATGTTTTGGGGAGTGTTTTTTCAAATAAAAATGTGTTTGTCGTCTATTTTTTTTATTACTGACTAGGTTGGTGATGTCGGATATCTGATAGACGCCTGACCTCACCAACCCCAGGGCTTGATGCCAGGTGACATTACACACCTGGTATTAACCCCATATATTACCCCGTTTGCCACCGCACCAGGGCGCGGGATGAGCTGGGGCGAAGCACCAGGATTGGCGCATCTAATGGATGCGCCACTTCTGGGGCGGCTGCGGCCTGCTATTTTTAGGCTGGGGAGAGTCCAATAACCATGGACCTCCCTAGTCTGAGAATATCAGGCCCCAGCTGTCTGCTTTACCTTGGCTGGTGATCCAATTTTGGGGGACCCCTACGTGTTTTTTTTTTTAATTATTTATTTAATTTAAAATAACAGCGTGGGGTGCCCTCAGTTTTGGATTACCAGCCAAGGTGAGGTTGCCAGCTGTGGGCTGCAGCCGTCTGCTTTACCCTAGCTGGCTACAAAACTAGGGGGAACCCTACGTCATTTTTTTTTTCATTTTTTTGGCTAAATACAAAGCTAAGCACCCCTTAGTGCCACATGAAAGGCACCAAAGGGTGCTCCACTTTTTCTCCACTTTTTCTCCACTTTTTCTCCATTTTTTCTCCACTTTTTCTTCACTTTTTCTCCACTTTTTATCCATTTTTTCTCCACTTTTTCTCCACTTTTTCTCCACTTTTTATCCATTTTTTTCTCCATTTTTTCTCCACTTTTTCTCCATTTTTACTCCACTTTTTCTCCACTTTTTCACTATTTTTTTCTCTACTTTTTCTCCACTTTTTCTCCACTTTTTCTCCATTTTTTCTCCACTTTTTCTCCACTTTTTCTCCATTTTTTTCTCCACATTTTCTCCACTTTTTCTCCATTTTTTTCTCCACTTTTTCTCCACTTTTTCTCCACTTTTTCTCCACTTTTTCTCCATTTTTTTCTCCACTTTTTCTCCACTTTTTCTCCACTTATTCCCCACTTTTTCTCCACTTTTTATCCATTTTTTCTCCACTTTTTCTCCACTTTTTCTCCACTTTTTATCCATTTTTTTCTCCATTTTTTCTCCACTTTTTATCCATTTTTACTCCACTTTTTCTCCACTTTTTCTCCACTTTTTCTCCATTTTTTTCTCCACTTTTTCTACATTTTTTTCTCCATTTTTTCTCCACTTTTTCTCCATTTTTACTCCACTTTTTCTCCACTTTTTCTCCATTTTTTTCTCCACTTTTTCTCCATTTTTTTCTCTACTTTTTCTCCACTTTTTCTCCACTTTTTCTCCACTTTTTCTCCACTTTTTCTCCACTTTTTCTCCATTTTTTTCTCCACTTTTTCTCCATTTTTTTCTCTACTTTTTCTCTACTTTTTCTCCACTTTTTCTCCACTTTTTCTCCACTTTTTCTCCACTTATTCTCCACTTTTTCTCCATTTTTTTCTCCACTTATTCTCCACTTTTTCTCCATTTTTTTCTCCACTTTTTCTCCACTTTTTCTCCACTTTTTCTTTATTTTTTTCTCCACTTTTTCTCCACTTTTTCTCCGTTCTTTTTCTATGGTCGGTCTACCCATTAGCTCTGCCATGCATACTGTAGCTCTACACCTACTGCACATGTTACTTTATGATTGACATCTCTTTCGTACCAGAGCTGTCTAAGTCTACTCTGACCCCATATTTGTCATTACTATATTGTCCTTGTACTGTATTATGACATTTGTATCATGTGTTTCATTTCTTGCTGTGTTGCAATTTTTTTGCTGCATCCCAATTGTACCTCTACATTGTTCGAGTTTATGCTATTGTTCTCTCACTCTTATGTGATACTGATTATTGTCATTTTTCATGATTACATGCAGATAAGTCCAATCTGACGAAGGCTCAGGCTGAAACGTCATTTGTAACTTGTTTTGGACAAAAACATATATGCTTATGAAAAAATTTTTTTTCTTAATACGGACCAATAAAGAGTGATTTTGCATTACTATCCGTTGTGACTTACTGACTTAGTCTGGGAGATTTAGAGTGCCGAGGTTACTCACTAATTTTATCTATTATTACCTCTGAGCACCTATATACCAGTGAGCAGAGCTTCCTCTACAGTAGTTCTCCTGATTAGGCATGCCCTTACCTCATGAGCAGGGCATTGCAGCTTTGGTAGCAACCATTACGACATGGACTCTGCTGCTGTGGACCCGGGGAGAGTGAGTGCAGATTCATTGCACCCACACTCCTCACATGAAGGGTCCGCACTCCTAGAAAATGGGGGATACGTTCCCTGAGTGTCTCCCCCCCATATTCTAGACGGTCCAGAGTCGTCGTGGGACCCCTTTATTTTTTTTCTTACAATAAATTGGTGAAAGAGGAAATGTTTTGGGGACTGTTTTTTCAAATAAATTTCTTTTGTCGATTTTTTTTTTTTTTGTTAGTACTGACAGTTTATGATGTTGGGTATCTAATAGACGCCATGACATCACAAACTGCTGGGCTTGATCTCAGGTGACTTTACAGCTAGTATCAACCCGATTTATTACCCCGTTTGCCACTGCACCAGGGCACGGGATGAGCTGGGGTGAAGCGCCAGGATTGGCGCATCTAGTGGATGCGCCACGTCTGGGGTGCCTGCGGCCTGCTATTTTTAGGCTGTGAAGGCCCAATAACTATGGACCTTCCCACCCTGAGAATACCAGACCACAGCTGTCCGCTTTACTTTGGCTGGTGATCCAATTTGGGGGGGACCCTACTTTTATTGTGTAATTATTAATATTTATAAAATAATTATAAAAAAGAGCCTGAGGGGACCTCCACATTGGATCCCCAACCACGGTAAAGCTGCCAGCTGTGGTTTTCAGGCTACAGCTGTCAACTTTACCCTAGCTGGCTATCAAAAATGGGGGGACCCAACGTAATTTTTTTTTTTAACCATTTTTTAAATAGAAAAAATTAATGGGCTTCCCTGTATTTTGATTGCCAACCAAGGTAACGGCAGGCAGATGGGGGTGGCAACCCATAGCTGTCTGCTTTATCTGCGCTGAGAATCAAAAATACCGCGGAGCGCTACGTCATTTTTTTAAAGATTTATTTTTACAGCACTGTGATGTCTAGCAATCAAAATACAGGGAAGCCCATTTTATTTTTAGTTATTTAAATAAATAATTAAAAAAAATATATATGGGCTCCCGCTGCATTTTTTGTATTGCTAGCTAAGGGTAATCCAAGCAGCTACTGGCTGCTAACCCCCACTGCTTGGTGTTACCTTCACTGGCAATGGAAAATCCAGGGAAGCATTTTTTATTTTTTTTGCCAAAAAACTACAAAAAAAAGGACGTGAGCTTCGCCATATTTTTGTATGCTAGCCAGGTACAGCAGGCAGCCACGGGCTGCCTCCAACCCCCAGTTGCCTATTTGTACCCGGCTGGGAACCAAAAATATAGGGAAGCCCGTTTTTTTTTAATTATTTCACTTATTTCATGAAATAATTAAAAAACAAATGACGTGGGCTTCGCCCCATTTTTGTGTCCAGCCGGGTACAACTAGGCAGCTGGGGATTGAAATCCGCAGCACAGGTTAGCCCGAGGTTTCTGGGCGCCTCTACTGCGGATTTCAGTTCGCAGCTGCCCCAGAAAATGGCGCTCTCATAGAAGCGCCATCATCTGGCGCTGTATCCAACTCTTCCAACAGCCCTGGAGCCGGGTGGCTTGTTGGGTAATCATGAGTTAATACTGGCTTTGTTTTACTAGCCAGTATTAAGCCAGAGATTCTTAATGTCAGGCACGTTTGACCCGGCCATTAAGAATCTCCAATAAAGGGTTAAAAAAAACACCACACAGAGAAAAAATACTTTAATAGAAATAAATACACAGACACATTAGAGACTCCATCTTTATTACCCCCTGTCAGCCCTCCACGATCCTGCTCTTCTGTCTTCTTTCTTTCTAGTGTAGTAGTAGTGACGATTGTAGTGAGGATGAGTTTACCCAGCTCATCACTTGGGGCTGGGGAACCTCCATCCTCACTACAATGCTCACTACAATCCTCACTAGTGTAGTAGTAGTGACGATTGTAGTGAGGATGAGATTCACCAGCTCATCACTTGGGGCTGGGGAACCTCCATCCTCACTACAATGCTCACTACAATCGTGCAGCCTTCACTCCGTGAGTGATCAGTGCTGGCTGTCAGCGGTAACAGCGGTAACGCTGACAGACGCGTTACCATAGCAACGGTGCTCTCGGAGCCGCGGTTAGCGGTGACATCACCGCTAACTGTGTTGCTATGGCAACGGTGATCTCCGTTAATGACCGGCTGTGTCAGCCGGTCCCTAACGGAACGGGGAGTCGACCGTGTGCTAGAGCATGTCGCCGGTACACGGCGATACACATATGTGCACCGTGTACCGGAGAGATGCACTCGCAGGTCCTACATGACGTGTCATAGTCATGTGACAAGTCTGTAGCCAATGAGATAATAGCCACGTGACTGGTCACATGGCTATTTTGACGTCACGATAGGTCCTGCATCTCTGCTGGCAGTGCCGGTCACCGGGAGGATTCAGCGATCATCGGATGGAATAGCGGCAGGAGACAGAGTGCAGAAGGGATCGCGAGGACCGGTAAGTGTTATGGCAATGTTTATTAACTGTTTGTGTACATTTATCATGCATTTTTATGTGTTTGTGATTGCCTCCCATTCTAGCCTATACGTTCGAGTTCGGTTCGTCGAACGTTCGACGAACCGAACTCGAACGGGACCCCCGTTCGGCGAGCCGACCTCGAGCCGAACCGGGACCGGTTCGCTCATCTCTAGTGCCCACGCATGCGCAATAAAGCAAGGGGAATACTTAGTGCTTTACTGCACGTCTAACATTAATATAAAGCACCCGCTGCAATATATATTTGTTGAAGAAAGGTTACTTTAAAGATAAGGCCATATTATAGGGGGCTCCCATTCATAGGAATATAAGTATAATATAATTTAATTTAGCCGATGTAAATAGATTGTAGACGCCATAATAGACATGACCCCCATTTGTAGGCACATAGATAAAATAGGCATCATAGGATATACAATAAAAATAGATACAATAGATTATAGACGCCATAATAGACATAACCCCCATTTATAGGCACATAGATAATATAAGCATCATGGGATATACAATAACAGGCAGATATACCATTATATATTATTACATCAACCCTGTCAGAAATATAACAGGGATACCATCCTTCTAGACAGATATACCCTCCATGTATACATTATGAGGGTACATCCATAAAGAGTCTCCCAGGGCAAGGACAAGAATACATAGATATTAACCATTAATATGGTCCATTCCTAAAAACGGAAGAAGTCTTACAAAGTAGAGCAAAAATGGATTTAAATTAACAATTTGGGTTCCGCTTAAGGCTAGGTGGGAAGAAAACAGCTAAAGGAGAGCTGTTCGTTCAGCCCTCCTGGGGTCAAAGATCCCATTTTGAATATCCAAGCTGATTCCTTCTGCAGTAATACCCTATCAAAGTCTCCTACCCTAGGGTTGGGTTTCACCACCTCCAGAATGGAAAAACGAATTTGAGCCGTATGTCCCCCATGGATCATATTAATATGGCGAGAGATTGATGTATCTCGTCCATTCCTAATATCCGTAAGATGTTCGCCCACCCGCCTCCGGAGTTCTCTCAGGGTCTTCCCTATATAGTCCATAGGGCAAGTACAGGTGGCCCTATAGATAACTCCGGAGGTTTTACAGTTACCAAAATCACGTAGGGAGAAGATTTTCCCCGTGGCTGCACTAGTCACCCTTTTGCATTGTTCCATGGATCCACAATATTTACAGTTTCCACAGCGGAACATCCCGCAGATACGTCTATCTAGCCATGTTCCCTGTGGTCTAGGTCCCTGGTACATGCTGTGCACCAATTTATCGCCTATGGTACGACCCCGCCTGTAAGTAATGCTAGGGGATTTATTAATATACTTTACCAAATCGGGGTCAGCCCTCAAGATCTTCCAGTGCTTTTTTATCACTGAAAAGACTCTTTCAGATTGTACATCGTACGTGCCAATGATACGCGTGATGTTACAATCATTTTCACGCATCCGGGGAATCATAAGACTGTGTCTATTGGTATTTTTTGCAAGGGCATAAGAGTGCTGAATGATCTTTTTGGGATAGCCACGGTCTAAAAATCGACCAAAAAGGTCCGAGGCCTGTGCCTTGAAATCTTCTTCTCTTGAGCAATTTCTGCGTATCCGCAGAAACTGCCCTTTAGGAATACCCCTCTTTAGGGGAAAGGGATGATGGCTGTCCCATTTCAATAGGGCCCCAGGGATGTGACTACCCTGCCATGATAGAGCCCATGCCCTCCGAGCACTGGCCCACAGTAATGGACGCCCGAGGGGTGGTAGATGTAAAGAAGGGGAGAGTGCCTGTGAGGTTGCTGAACTGCGGGGAGGAAGAAGTCAGGCTTCCCCGGTATGCTACACTTGCCAAGTTGCTCACTCTGGATCCCCACACCATCCGCGAGGCAGTTCCCCCAACCTCACCACCGACTGCCAGCACTCACCCGCCCCAAGGGGAGTTAGATGAGTGGCACCAACAGCTACATGTAGGCACTGACGATACCCCTACACATCACAAAGAAGGGGTATACCGGGTGGTACGGGAGTATGAGCAAGTTTTTAGCAAACATCCCCTAGACTTTGGGCAGGTTAAAGGGGTCCAACACCATATTCCCACCGGTGAACACCCCCCTATCAAACAGAGGTACAGGCCTATTCCCCCTGCACACTACCAATGTGCCAAGGACATTTTGAGGAACATGAAGGAGGCAGGAGTCATCAGGGACAGCTGTAGTCCCTGGGCCGCCCCATTGGTACTGGTTAAGAAGAAGGACGGCACCATGCGGATGTGCGTGGATTACCGGAAGATTAACCAGATAACGCATAAAGATGCTTACCCACTGCCCCGTAATGAAGAGTCTTTGGCCGCACTGAGAACTGCAAATTACTTGTCCACCCTTGACCTCACCAGCGGGTACTGGCAAGTGGCTGTGGCACTGGAGGACCGGGAGAAAACTGCCTTCACCACCCCAATGGGGCTCTGTGAATTCAATAGTATGCCGTTCAGGCTGTGCAACGCCCCTGGAACCTTCCAACGGCTGATGGAGTGCTGTCTGGGGCATCTAAACTTCGAAACCGTCCTGTTATACCTGGATGATGTGAATGTGTACTCCCAGACATATGAAGCCCACCTGGAGAACCTGGCCGAAGTGTTCGCGTCCCTTGCCAAATACGGGATGAAGTTGAAGCCCTCCAAGTGTCACCTGCTGAAACCCAGAGTGCAGTACCTGGGGCATGTGGTGGGTGCAGAAGGTGTCGCCCCCGACCCCGAGAAGATCACTGCCATCCAAGACTGGCCGAGACCAACCACAGTGAGGGAAGTAAGGCAGTTTCTGGGTCTGGTGGGGTACTACCGGCGCTTCATCAAGGGGTACACGAAGATGGCTGCCCCCATGCAAGACCTCCTCGTGGGACAGACCAAAGGTGGTAGACCCATCGGAGCCCCACTGGTGTGGGAAGAGAGGCATGAGGAATCCTTCCGTCAACTGAAGGCGGCCTTGACCGGAGAGGAGATCCTGGCGTATCCCGATTACAGCAACCCGTTCATCCTCTATACCGATGCCAGCAATGTGGGCTTGGGGGCAGTCTTGTCCCAGGTCCAAGATGGGAAGGAAAAGGTGATTGCTTATGCTAGCCGAAAGCTCCGACCGACTGAAAGGAATCCTGAGAACTACAGCTCTTTCAAGCTCGAGCTCCTGGCGCTGGTGTGGGCTATCACCGAGCGGTTCCGCCATTACCTGGCCGCAGCAAAGTTCACCGCTTTCATGGATAATAATTCGCTGACCCACCTGGACACGGCCAAGTTGGGCGCGTTGGAACAGCGGTGGGTGGCCAGGCTAGCCAACTACGATTTCACCATCAAATACAGGGCCGGTCGTGCCAACGTTAATGCTGATGCACTCTCTCGGATGCCCCACTTGTCAGAAGAAGGGTGCGAGGTTGACGACCTCGAGGAGATCGAGTTGCCTGCATTTCACCAGCCACCAACTGAGAAGGTGCATGTCCACCAGCAACGGGCGAATCTGGACCCGCTGCCCAGTCAGGAGTGGCAGGAAGCTCAAAACCAGGCGCCCGCTGTCCGCCTAGTTAAGATCCTATGCCCATGGGCTGCTTATGACTGTGTGAAATATGTAGTTTTACTGGGCTGGGATGAGAGAATCCATTGAATGGTGTAGGGATTGTGGTTCCTGTGTTCTAAGAAGAGAGGCTGGCACCAGCCAGAAAGCCCCATTACAGCCAATAATCACTTAATAATTTTTTCAACCTGTCATCATATGGGAGGCCTTCCATTCCTTGTAGTAGTCTAGTTGACCGCCTTTGAACTGACTCTAACTTCTGAATGTCCTTTTTAAAATGTGGAGCCCAAAACTGGTTCCCATATTCCAGATGTGGCCTTACAAGTGATTTATAGAAGTGTAACAATACGTTGGGATCACGGGATCTAATCTCCCTTTTTATACACCCTAAAGTCTTGTTTGCTTTAGAATAAACAATAACATCATCTAGGTATAGCAGTACCATTTCAAAGTTACGGTGTCCCAAACAGCATTCCATCAGCCTCTGGAAGGTTCCTGGCGCATTGCACAGCTCGAAAGGCATGCTTTTGAACTCGCAGAAACCCATAGGGGTGGCGAAGGCGGTCTTCTCCCGGTCTGCCTCAGCAACGGACACTTGCCAATAGTGACTAGTGAGATCAAGGGTAGAAAAATAATTTGCACAATGCAGCTAGCGATTCCTCAATACGGGGGAGTGGTGCCGTCCTTCTTCTTTAACAGGACCAACGGAGCTGCCCAAAGGCTACAACTGTCACATATAGCTATAAGGGGCCCATAGAGCTCAGGGAGGCATACACAGCTCTAGGGGGCACATACAGCTCATGAGGGGACATTCAGTTTTAAGTGGCCCATACAGCTCAGGAAGGGCACATACAGCTCAGGAGGGGCTAGTTACCACCTTTGAACTGACTCTAACTTCTGAACAGGGTCGGCATCAGCACCCGGCGCACCAGGCAGTGTCAGGTGCTCCTGCCCTGACACTGTACACTGACACTGCTGCACGGTGCTCCTGCCCTGAAACTATACACTAGCACTGCTGCACGGGGCTCCTGCCCTGACACTGTACACTGACACTGCTGCATGGTGCTCCTGCCCTGACACTGTACATTTACACTGCTGCACGGTGCTCCTGCCCTGACACTGTACACTGACACTGCTGCACGGTGCTCCTGCACTGACACTGTACACTTACACTGCTGCACGGTGCTCTTGCCCTGAAACTGTACACTGACACTGCTGCACGGTGCTCTTGCCCTGACACTACACTGACACTGCTGCACGGTGCTCCTGCACTGACACTGTACACTGACGCTGCTGCACGGTGCTCCTGCACTGACACTGTACACTGACGCTGCTGCACGGTGCTCCTGCACTGACACAGTTCACTGACACTGCTGCACGGTGCTCCTGTCCAGACACTGTACTGAACTGTAACCATAGGACAATGCCACCAGTCATAGTGACCCCATCACAACCTTAAAGCTCTGTGCACACACTGCGGTTATTTGGCGCGGATTTGCCGCAGATTTTGCTGCAAAAAAAGTGCAGCTTTTGTTCATAACCTTTCTGCAGTCCTTCCCCAGCAAAATCTATGGGAAAATCAAAATGCTGTGCGCTCACTGCATTTTTCTTCCTATACGTTTTCCTGCAGAATTTCAACTCGCGGAAAAAATGCATGCGGGTGCCGGGTACGTTTTTGACTCTGGTGCGGAATTCTGCCAAAGGGTGCAGATTTTTCTTAAGAAAAGCAAATTTCCCAGTGCGCACAGACCCTAAAGTAGATTTTTCACTTAATCTCCGTCCAAGAGTTCACTTCAGTGTAATAAAAAAATACAAACCCTGCTGTGCCCCCCTTCCCCGTCCATGGGTCTACTAGCCAGTCTCTGCCGCTAGTGTCTGGTATTGACCATTTCACTGGTCACGATGACAGTGCATCCCAATCAGTGAGCTCTGCCAGTGTAAACCGAATGCCAGACTCAGAGCTGCTGAGCTCACTGATTGGCTGCTGCACTGTCCTCGTGATGTCAGTGAAATGGTCAATGCCAGACTCATCAGTTGTTTCCCTGTCTATACCTCGCATGTAAATTTACCCGTGTACTTTTATCCATGTGTTATTAGACATCATGTGGATGGTGGTCTGTTTGGGGCATGGGGGGCACTACAGCAGGGCATGCGATGATTGTGCAGCGCAATAAGTGGGAACAAGATAAGACCTTACACAGATCATCACTGTACATTCTGATGTCTGGTTTTCTCATCCGAGTTTTATCCGTGTTTCTCACAGATAGAGCCCCTACCTATGAGAGTCTATGGGGCTGATCACAGATAGAGCCTGTACCTATGAGAGTCTATGGGGCTGATCACAGATAGAGCCTGTACCTATGAGAGTCTATGGGGCTGATCACAGATAGAGACTGTACTTATGAGAGTCTATGGGACTGATCACAGATAGGGCCCATACCTATGACAGTCTATGGGGCTGATCACAGAGAGAGCTCATACTTATTAGAGTCTAAGGGGCTGATCACAGATAGAGCCTGTACTTATGAGAGTCTATGGGGCTGATCACAGATAGGGCCCCTACCTGTGAGAGTCTATGGGGCTGATCACAGATAAAGTCCGTAATTATGAGAGTCTATGGGGCTGATCACAGAGCCTATACCTATGAGAGTCTATGGGGCTGATCACAGATAGAGACTGTACTTATGAGAGTCTATGGGACTGATCACAGATAGGGCCCATACCTATGACAGTCTATGGGGCTGATCACAGATAGAGCTCGTACTTATGAGGGTCTATGGGGCTGATCACAGATAGAGCCTGTACTTATGAGAGTCTAACTGTCAGAGGTACAGGTATCTATCTGTAATCAGTCCCATAGACTCTCATAGGTACGGGCCCTATCTGTGATCAGCCCAATAGACTCTCATAGGTACAGGCTCTATCTGTGATCAGCCCCATAGACTCTCATAAGTACAGGTTCTGTCTGTGATCAGCCCCATAGACTCTCATAGGTACAGGCTCTATCTGTGATCAGCCCCATAGACTCTTGTCGCGGGCGGAGGAGGGGACGCTGCGCTCTCCCACTGCTCGGGTCCGGCTGCTGCTGCTGCTCGGTGGTGGCTCGAGCGGTGGGCCGGATCCCGGGGTCTCGAGCGGCGTTCATCGCTGCTGCTGCTTGGATAGCATGTGTATCTATTGTGAACAGCTTATCAATGGTGGTAAATCGGGGCAGCTTAATCTCTTGCTCTCCGCAATTCAACACTCTCACGCGCACTCTTCCCTTCCGTATTAATGAATAAAACTGTGATATAAATAGTATATAGATACCCCACAAATGCAGATAAAGGTAGGTTATGGGAAAAGGGAGAAGAGGGAAACAGGAAAATAGTGTAATAAAGTATACCTTCCAGGGGGGAGAGGAAATAGCAGCACAGCCAGTGGAGGTGAAGCAACGGGAAGCCTGCAACTAAATTGTTGAGAGCGTTATTGTGGCGCCCTAGGACCTGGTCGCCACAACGGCATTGCCCTCCTGAGGGTTAATGCTGAGCCTGGAGGTAATGGGGAAATCTACTGGCCAGTAAGTTAACATCCACCGCAGTTTCTCCCTCAGGCCAGTAGGGGGAGCTCTGAACCTGAAGTTTCAGGGAGCTTCCTTAAGCCTGACCTGGGGGAGGAGTTAGTTAGTCTGTAGGGAGCAGCAGAAGTGAACAGACACAGAGTGAGCTGTCCTGTGAATCTGGGGCCTAGAGCTGGAGCAGTTTGGCCCAGAGAAGCAGGAGTAGCTGAGAGGCAGCAGAGAGACTCGGACATCGGAGTCTGTGGTTGCCAGGGTATAAAATCCGTCCCTGGTAGCCGAATCCGAAGGGCATGGGAGCTGCAAGCCCCTGGCCCAGACACATCCAAGGTACAGCTGCAGCATCAGGGCCCGGTGTGGACCCCAGCAGAGAAGCACCAGGGAGTGGGCCTGCGCAGCCACCTACAGAGGGAAGGGACGTGCTATTGGTCCCAGCAGCGAAGAGGGCCATTGCTGGATTCAGAGAAGCAGGGTCCTATCATCACCAAGAAAGGTACAGGAGTAGGCCTCATACTCAGCTGGCCAGAAAGATCACCCCAAGTACTTCCAGGCCGACCGGATCCCCATCACCACCTGTAACGGTCTCCCAGGACTGGACTGTTCCCAGAGTAAAAGAGGAAAAGGTAAAGAGACTGTTGTTTGTGCCTGGTTCTTTCCTCGCCTGTCGGCCCTGCACCGTGTTAGTCACCCAGCACCATAGACTTTCACAAGCACCAACTGTGCCCCGGGCATTGCTCCACCTGTGGGGAGCAGTACTACCATAGCTGCTATATCATCATCCCGGAGGCCTCACACAGCAGCGGCGGCTTAATAGCCGCATGCCACAGGTGGCGTCACGAACGCAACCATTAACAAGCAAGCCACATATTCAACTGACACCCACCAGGGCCACGGAGCCGGGCCCAGCCACCACTGACTACCACCGGACTAGTCCGGCCCGGCACCGGGTGTCCCATAGCCCTGGGGTGGGCGAGTCAATTTTGGCGTCACGAACAGGATTTCGTGCCCGGTCCCACCGGGTACTGTGCGCCTGCCGGAATTGTGCTTAAAAGACTGTGTACTGGCTGCAGACCACCGCCGCCATTGGCCTCGCCGAGCGCAGGAAGAAGGGGGGCGTGCCTGACAAAGAGCGCGAAGGGAGCGCGCCATCAGAGCAGAGCGCTGTTAACCCCGCGCGACCCGGAAGAAAATTTGAAAAGTGAACGGAGCCTGGTAAGGTTCACTAAGGGGGAGGAAGATGTCCGACTCAGAGGGAGGGCAGGTGGCTGCCATAGCCCGAGACGCCGCAGCACCAGCAGAAGCAATCCCAGTCGCCGTCGCCCCGGCCCCCACTGTAGCGCCGGTAATGCCGATCACCATGCCATACATACCGGGAGCAGAATGGCTGCCGCAGTACTCCGGGGAGTCCCATACCTTGAGTGACTTCAGAGAAAGCCTGCACAGCTTATTCCGGGTGTATCCGCTGACTGAGAGCCAGAAGGTGGGCATATTAATGGGACAGCTAGCCGGCGCAGCCCAGCGTGAAGCGAAGTCATGGCCTGATACAGATAAAGGGACAGCAGCCCAGATACTGGCCAAGCTAAAGAGTACGTTTGACACTCGCACCGCAGCAGAGATAAAGATGAGATTCTTTGGGTGCAAGCAGCGGGCCACAGACAGCATAAGGGACTATGCCCTAAACCTGCAAGAGGCCCTGAAAGCAGTTAAACAGGTGGACCCAGAGAGTGTACGTGAAGAAGACAAACTCCTAACTGAGCAGTTCATAGAGGGGCTCCTGTCAGATGCCCACAGGACCCAGCTGCGTATCCTGGTCCTGCAGAACCCTGCTCTGGACTTTGCCAAGTTTAAGGACCAGGCCATCAGGGTACTGAGAGAATCTACGCCGAATGACCCAGTACCCCTCCGGCCTCCTGCTATCACGTACCCCGGGGTGGTGCCTGCAACACGAGCCACTGCAGGGGCTGAGGCGCAGTCCCTGGATAAGGATCCCACTGCGGAGCTCAGACAACAGGTCCAGGAGCTGACCAAGACTGTGGCTGCCCTTGCCAAGACCGTGCAGTCTCTACAAATGACCCCCTCGCCTGCGAAAATCGAGTTGGCCTCCAGCCCAGAGGACGTCCCATGGATGCGACAGAGAAGGATTCCGCCGACCCGAGGCAGAGACACAGACCGGTACGATTCAACAGGACAACCGATCTGCCGCAACTGCAACCAGGCGGGCCACATTGCACGACGCTGTCCTTTAAATGGGCCGAGCCTGGGGCCAGGAGCCGACCCCCAGGTGTAAGGAAGCCCGGCTCAACCCCCAGCCGCAGCAAGTATGTGGGAGGACGACCGGTCCTTCCTATTGTGCTGGATGGGATCCCTTTGAATGCCCTCCTGGATACGGGGTCCCAGGTAACAACCATCCCCCACAAACTGTACAAAAGATATTGGGCCGATTCAGACATTGACCATGGCCCAGATGATGATTTAACAATTGTGGCCAGTAATGGTCAGCCCTTACCTCAGATTGGGTACAAAGAAGTAACCATTAAAGTGGGGCGGGTGGAATTGCCATGTCAGGGGATGATAATTGTAGATATTGATCGCAAAGAATCTGACCCACTGCTAACTCTTGGTACAAATGTGATAGAAAATTGTATTGCCGAAGTGATAATTTTGTTACAACAGGCGTCTGAAACTGCCAGCTCCGGGCAGCAGCGTGTCCTACAGAGGGAGATCAGAGCCCTGATGAGGAGGCAGCAGGTAGAGCTGGCCGGAGGAGAAATTGGCAGTGTGAGGGTAAGTGACCCCCTCCCCATTGTAATACCCCCAAGAAGTGAAATGTTGATATGGTGTCGGGCAGCAATAGGCCTCAAGGGTCAGGATTACCATGCCTTGGTAGAACCAATGTATTCAGACAGTAGGCCTGGAGTCCTGATAGCCAGAGGGGTAGCGGACGTCCGCAAGGGGAGAGTGCCCGTCCGTGTCCTGAATTGTGGGGAGGAGGAGGCCAAATTGCCCCGGTATGCCACTGTGGCAAAATTGTACACTGTCAGCAACAATACCATTAAAGCAGTGGAACCCTTGATCCCGTCCGACCAGGCGGAAGACAATGGCTCCAAGGGGCAGCCGGAAGACTGGTGCCAAAAATTACATGTGGGCACCGACTCCACCCCCTCACACCAAAAGCATGGGGTTTACCGGGTGGTACAGGAGTACGAGCGGGTCTTCAGCAAACACCCCCTAGATTTTGGGCAGGTGAAAGGGGTTCAACATCAAATCCCCACGGGTGATCATCATCCCATTAAAGAAAGATACCGCCCTGTACCCCCCGCACAGTATCAGTGTGCCAAGGAAATGTTACGGGAAATGAAGGAGGCTGGGGTTATCAGAGATAGTTGTAGCCCCTGGGCAGCTCCACTAGTGCTCGTAAAGAAAAAAGATGGTACAATGAGAATGTGTGTAGATTACAGGCAAATTAACCGCATTACACATAAAGATGCCTATCCACTACCCAGAATAGAGGAGTCACTAACAGCCTTAAAGTCAGCTAACTATTTCTCCACCTTGGATCTCACCAGTGGGTATTGGCAGGTTCCCGTGGCAGAGGCGGACAAGGAGAAGACTGCATTCACGACACCAATGGGTCTCTGTGAGTTCAATTGTATGCCATTCGGGCTCTGCAACGCCCCAGGGACATTCCAAAGGTTGATGGAGTGCTGCTTGGGCCACCACAACTTCGAAACCGTGCTGCTGTACCTGGATGACGTAATAGTCTACTCCAAGACTTATGAGGACCACCTGAAGCACTTAGCAGAAGTGTTTGAGTCCTTGTCGAAATATGGCCTGAAGATCAAGCCGTCCAAATGTCACCTCTTGAAGCCAAAGGTACAGTACCTGGGTCATGTGGTCAGCGCAGAAGGCGTGGCACCTGATCCGGAGAAAGTCACGGTAATTAAGGACTGGCCAAGACCCACCACGGTGAAGGAGGTGCGGCAGTTCCTTGGACTGGTGGGCTACTACCGAAGGTTCATTGATGGGTTCACCAAGATAGCAGCGCCCCTTCAAGATCTCCTGGTGGGCCAGCCGAAGCAGGCTAAGAAGCAGAGCCCTCCATTTGAATGGGGCAGCCAACTGGAAACATCCTTTGTCCGGCTGAAAGGGGCTCTCACGGGAGAAGAAATTCTGGCCTACCCTGACTACAGCCAACCGTTTATACTGTACACAGACGCCAGCAACGTGGGACTGGGAGCAGTTCTGTCCCAGGTACAGGGAGGCAGAGAGAGGGTAATAGCGTACGCCAGTAGGAAGCTTCGGCCCACGGAAAGGAATCCAGAAAACTACAGTTCCTTCAAGCTGGAGTTCCTCGCTATTGTGTGGGCAGTGACTGAACGCTTCAAGCACTATCTGGCATCGGCCAAGTTTACCATCTTCACGGACAACAATCCGTTGACACACCTGGCAACAGCCAAGTTAGGTGCGATGGAACAGCGATGGATGGCCCGGCTGTCTAACTTTGACTTTACCATCAAGTATCGGGCTGGCAAGAAGAATAACAATGCTGATGCGCTGTCCAGAATGCCTCAATTACCCGAGTCTGGAGAAGACCTGGATGAACTCGAAGAGATAGAGTTACCGGCTTTCCATCACCAGGGTGTTTCACAGTGTGAGCATGCTGTGGGAGTGAAGCGCTTAAACCAGCACGAGGTCTCGGTCAATCCATTACTCCACCATAATTGGGAAGAAACACAGAATGGTGACCCGGCCGTGCGATTGGTCAAAGAGAAGCTAGCGCAAGCTGAGACCCATCTTGGCCCAGACGCTCCAGAGGAAGCCCAGCAGCTGTGGAAGGAGAGGGGACGACTGTTCACCTACCAGGGCAAGCTCTGCAAGAGATATGTCAACTATCGAACAAATGAACTTGTCTGGCAGATAGTGGTTCCGCAGAGGGATGCTCCAATGGTCCTAGCAGCGTATCATGATAACGCAGGGCACTTCGGGTGGAAGAAGTTGGAGGCCTTACTCCGTGATCGGTTCTACTGGGTGCACATGAGAAAGATGATCGAGAAATGGTGCCGAGACTGTGGCCCGTGTAACTTGAGGCGGAAGGATGATGCCAGCCAAAGGTCTCCCCTACAGCCAATTGTCACGAAGCAGCCCCTGGAGTTGGTGGCCCTGGACCACGTGAAGTTAACACCAAGCCGGTCAGGCTATGTGTACGCCCTCACCATTGTGGACCATTACTCTCGTTTCCTGGTAGTAGTGCCTGTGAAGGACCAGACAGCCAGGACGGCAGCTAGAGCGTTCCAGGCATCCTTTTGTCGACCGCACGGCTATCCGGAAAGGGTACTGACGGATCAGGGTCCTGCATTCGAGGCTGAAGTGTTCCAAGAGTTCTGTAACATGTACGGTTGTAAGAAAATTCGAACCACACCGTACCACCCCCAGACCAATGGACTGTGCGAGAAAATGAACCATGTGGTTATTGATATGCTGAAGACCCTACCGCTGGAAGAGAGGAACCAATGGCCAGAAAAGTTGCCAGATCTGGTAGACTTGTACAACCACATCCCAGTGAATTCGACCAACTGCAGCCCCGCTTACCTGATGCGAGCCAGACCAGGCAAGTTGCCTGTAGACTTTGAGATGGGGACTGTGTCGCCTGAGGCGGTTCAAGAAATAGAGGATTGGGATGCAGAACGGCAGCAGCGGTACCGTAAGGTCCAGGAGTGCGTGGAAAGGAGCCTGTCTCAAGCAAGAACGAGACAAGAACAGCATTACAATCAAACAGCCCCAGCAACTCCCTTAGCACCTGGAGAACAAGTCCTCAAGAAGAAGCGGAAGACGCATAAGTTGATCAGTGGGAAAACGAGCCCTACACCATTATCCCCTCCAACTTTGACAATAGTAAGGTATGCCTCATAAGCAAAGATGAAGGCAAGACCTGTCAAGCAATTTCCCGAGACCGCCTGAAAGCGTGCCCTGAACGGTGCCGAATCCAAAGAGAAATGGAAGGAGTACAAGGAAGTCCCCAAAGTCAAGAGAAAGAAGGGGAGATGATTCAAACCATCCTTGGGAAGTTCCCCAAAACTTGGACCCAAATCAACAATGCCATAGTGGTACCAGTTTTGGCGTTTCCGCAGTTGGTCGAGCCAGAAACAGAAAAGGTTCCGGATCCACCTAAAGAATCGTCCGCTCCAGCACGAGATGACACGCCAGCCGTGGAACAGGAGGATCAACCCCCTGTCAGTGGTGAACCTGTCATACCCTTGGCGACTCCTAGACCACAAAGGCAACCATCACGCTTACCTATTGGGGTTAGGCCCACCTGTAGTGCTGAGATAGAAGACACACCACGTAGTCAGGGGCAAACACCAGAGCTACGTAGGTCCCAGCGCAGCACTCGGGGACAACCCCCTCTAAGGTATAGGGAGTCTACTGTATAAAGTAAAGAGTACTTATTAGAGTGTAAATAGTTATGCAAAATGTCTGTCATGTTGTGCACAAAATGTTTTCTTTTTCTTTGATTGCGAAAATGGACAATTGGGCCACTGGACCATGGGTGGCCAACACCTAAATTGTTCATAGTTAGCACCAGTGTGCTCAAACACCCCTGAAGAAAAACCCGTCCGGCGTGCATAGAGTGGGGTCATCAATGCTCTGACGCACGCCCAGAGCCTACGTTGGGGGTTTGATCGCGGCGGGTCCCCCATGGAGCAGTGTAATGGACACCCGGCAGGGAGCCACACTGGACTCTTATAGAAATGTTTAAGATTGTAACGTTAAAGAGAATGTGCCTCCCATATTGGGATGAAATGTATGACATGTTATGTTTTGTTTCTACAGTCCGGGAGTACTGAATTTAACTAAGGGGGAGTGTGGCGCCCTAGGACCTGGTCGCCACAACGGCATTGCCCTCCTGAGGGTTAATGCTGAGCCTGGAGGTAATGGGGAAATCTACTGGCCAGTAAGTTAACATCCACCGCAGTTTCTCCCTCAGGCCAGTAGGGGGAGCTCTGAACCTGAAGTTTCAGGGAGCTTCCTTAAGCCTGACCTGGGGGAGGAGTTAGTTAGTCTGTAGGGAGCAGCAGAAGTGAACAGACACAGAGTGAGCTGTCCTGTGAATCTGGGGCCTAGAGCTGGAGCAGTTTGGCCCAGAGAAGCAGGAGTAGCTGAGAGGCAGCAGAGAGACTCGGACATCGGAGTCTGTGGTTGCCAGGGTATAAAATCCGTCCCTGGTAGCCGAATCCGAAGGGCATGGGAGCTGCAAGCCCCTGGCCCAGACACATCCAAGGTACAGCTGCAGCATCAGGGCCCGGTGTGGACCCCAGCGGAGAAGCACCAGGGAGTGGGCCTGCGCAGCCACCTACAGAGGGAAGGGACGTGCTATTGGTCCCAGCAGCGAAGAGGGCCATTGCTGGATTCAGAGAAGCAGGGTCCTATCATCACCAAGAAAGGTACAGGAGTAGGCCTCATACTCAGCTGGCCAGAAAGATCACCCCAAGTACTTCCAGGCCGACCGGATCCCCATCACCACCTGTAACGGTCTCCCAGGACTGGACTGTTCCCAGAGTAAAAGAGGAAAAGGTAAAGAGACTGTTGTTTGTGCCTGGTTCTTTCCTCGCCTGTCGGCCCTGCACCGTGTTAGTCACCCAGCACCATAGACTTTCACAAGCACCAACTGTGCCCCGGGCATTGCTCCACCTGTGGGGAGCAGTACTACCATAGCTGCTATATCATCATCCCGGAGGCCTCACACAGCAGCGGCGGCTTAATAGCCGCATGCCACAGGTGGCGTCACGAACGCAACCATTAACAAGCAAGCCACATATTCAACTGACACCCACCAGGGCCACGGAGCCGGGCCCACCCACCACTGACTACCACCGGACTAGTCCGGCCCGGCACCGGGTGTCCCATAGCCCTGGGGTGGGCGAGTCATTATCACATGGTGACTGAGCCTGATTGTAACGGGAGCATAGAGGTGCCGATCCTGTCTTACCTGTGTTGTTGTAGAAGTGGGTTTCCAGTGGTGGAGTCAGCTGTGTGCAGTGGTGGCTGTGGGTTCTTTTATGTGCGACCGTAGTAATAGCTGCGCCCACTTCCTGTATGGTAGTGGAATGCAGTGAGGCTAATGGAACGCACGTCTGCGCCTGCACATTTGTGAAGAAGGGGAGGGAGAGGGGGAAGGCTGTAATTGGCCTCCTCAACCTCGTGTGGGTCCTTCACCTCGGCCCAAACCCTGTGTGGTCAGGGCACCCTTCCTTGTAACTGCGCACAAGGAATACCACACACCTCCTTACTATGCTGGCAGCAGAGCTCAATGCCATCATGCGGTCAAATGTTTACTTTGAAATGCATGGGAAATGTGAGTCACACCGCTGAGAAGTTGTGGACGGTTAGCTCTGGAGACCAAGTTTCATCAATGGTTGTCTCCACTCAACCAGCAGCCAGGGAAGGCCGGGTGTGACAATGATGCAAACATGGGTGCGGCCCTTCGCCGTGACAATGTGACACACGTGCCTTTTGTGGCTCACGTGTTGAACCTGGTTGTCCAGCAATTTTTAAAGCACTATCCTGGCCTACATGGCCTTCTGCAGAGGGCACGGTGTAACGCCTTCCTTAATCCACACACTCAGATGGGCTGTAAAAGATAGGCTAGAGGGAAGCCACTCACCAAGCAGGACCTCCAGAACTCTGAAACCCTTTAACCCCTATACAGGGATTAGGAATTACACAGGGCCCAAGGTGATCAATACCTGTGGAAGGCTGCAGTTCCAGAGAATAGTAGTCAGGCAGGGAAAAAACATTAATTGAGGAACAGGAACAGAATGGGATGGCCAGGACTTAATCAGAAAACAAGCAGAGGTGAAATGCGGATCGGCCAACAAGGTACATAAACAGCAAGCAGGAAAAGTAGTCAGGTAACAAGCACACAAAATCATAAAACTTAACTGGGGGTAAAAGTAACCAGAGGTCATAGCTATGTCTGGCAGTGGTCTGCAGACAGGATGGGCATAAAAAAGGGTGTGGTGTCTTCCCATTGGTTGTAGCTGAATGATGGTGAGCCGTAATCAAGTGCAGCATTGCGCCGTGCACATATTTTCTCCCGGTTCTTTTCCGTGTTCATACTATATGTGGTTCCACTATGTATGGAGTTCCATCAGCCTCTGGAAGGTTCCTGGCAAATTGCACAGCTCGAAGGGCATGCCTTTTGAATTCTTTGAATTCGCAGAGACCCATCGGGGTGGCAAAGGCGGTCTTCTCCCGGTTTGCCTCAGCAACAGACACTTGCCAATAGCGACTACTGAGATCAAGGGTAGAAAAATAATTTGCAGTTCTCAATGCAGCTAGCTATTCCTCAATACAGGGGAGTGGTGCTGTCCTTCTTCTTTAACAGGACCAATGGAAGCTGCCCAGAGGCTACAACTGTCAGGGATAACCCCAGCCTCCTTCATGTTGCTCAACATGTCCTTGGTACACTGGTAATGTGCAGGTAGTATTGGCTTATATCTCTCTTTGATGGGTGGGTGTGCACTTGTGGGGATGTAGTGTTTGATCAAGATTAGGGACCAAGGCCCGGGAATATTTTTCAGCAAAAAGTATATGCGTTATTCCCATTAACAAATTTTATTAAGATATAGAAAAAACACACCAGCAGTGTAAAAAGTATTTTGACCATCAAGTCACAATAAACATGATACAATATAGACATACAATATTTAAAAGAGAGGTTACAAATATAGGGGATCAAATCGAGGCTCAGGACTTAACTTTGAGACCATATTAGGTTCATCCAGGCAGCGCCACACAATAAAAGAAATAGGATGCTTGCTGTCCATAAACGTCCAGATCGATGTATGCCGATGCTCTCCAAAAGTCCCCTTAGTACTTATAATAGCAGAGATGAGACATCAAATCCTTCAATTTAGCAGAAGTGAGCCATCAATTTCATGGTAGATTTACAACAGTCTCCACCTCGACGCGTTTCCCCACATGCTATACATGTGGTTCATCAGGAGGCTATAAGACAGACAAGCTCTATCAGCAACAAGTTGTAATAGTATTAACCATAGATTGCACATTCATAAGCTACACCACAGAAAGGCATGTAAGATAAAGAGACAATATCAAAGATACAAGAGTACT
Organism: Anomaloglossus baeobatrachus; assembly: GCF_048569485.1. NCBI lineage: Eukaryota > Metazoa > Chordata > Amphibia > Anura > Aromobatidae > Anomaloglossus > Anomaloglossus baeobatrachus. The sequence continues at coordinate 512,547 of NW_027441914.1, forward strand.
TGCCCAGGGAGATGAGGTATTAGATATGACAATGCTAAAGAGATAGTACTGCCATATTCCAGAGAGGCGTCATGGAGCTGCATACCACCATGAGGTTTAAATAGCCTGTAATCCCATAATCAGCTGTAAGCGGTCAGGGCAATCATGCAGATGCCGGCACCGCCATGTATGCGCATGCCTAATGCATTGCGCACACCTGGGAAAGCCCATGATGCCGATATAATTAGAACGCCGCCGTCCCTATCCCCATTGCGCCTGCCCAGAACCTCCCAGGCAGCGCGCACGTGCGGACGGAGGCCCTCAGGTGCCACAGTCAGATAGAAATAGACAAAAGCACAGCGCATGCGTGAGGGTCCTGAATGTTATGGCGTCTGCATGGAAACGCCGCCGTCCACATCCCCATCGCGCCTGCCCAGACAACAGGCGGCGCGCACGTGTGGACGGAGGCCCTGAGATGCCATAATCAGATGGACATAAACAAGAGCACAGCGCATGCGCAGGGGTCTTAAGTGCTACGGCGTCTGCATAAAAGTCGTAAGATGATACAGAGCACCGTGTGCCCACGCATGCGCAATAAAGCAAGGGGAATACTTAGTGCTTTACTGCACGTCTAACATTAATATAAAGCACCCGCTGCAATATATATTTGTTGAAGAAAGGTTACTTTAAAGATAAGGCCATATTATAGGGGGCTCCCATTCATAGGAATATAAGTATGATATAATTTAATTTAGCCGATGTAAATAGATTGTAGACGCCATAATAGACATGACGCCCATTTGTAGGCACATAGATAAAATAGACATCATAGGATATACAATAAAAACAGATACAATAGATTATAGATGCCATAATAGACATAACCCCCATTTATAGGCACATAGATAATATAAGCATCATGGGATTTACAATAACAGGCAGATATACCATTATATATTATTACATCAACCCTGTCAGAAATATAACAGGGATACCATCCTTCTAGACAGATATACCTTCCATGTATACATTATGAGGGTACATCCATAACGAGTCTCCCAGGGCAAGGACAGGAATACATAGATATTAACCATTAATATGGTCCATTCCTAAAAACAGAAGAAGTCTTACAAAGTAGAGCAAAAATGGATTTAAATTAACAATTTGGGTTCCGCTTAAGGCTAGGTGGGAAGAAAACAGCTAAAGGAGAGCTGTTCGTTCAGCCCTCCTGGGCTCAAAGATCCCATTTTGAATATCCAAGCTGATTCCTTCTGCAGTAATACCCTATCAAAGTCTCCTCCCCTAGGGTTGGGTTTCACCACCTCCAGAGTGGAAAAACGAATTTGAGCCGTATCTCCCCCATGGATCATATTAATATGGCGAGAGATTGATGTATCTCGTCCATTCCTAATATCCGTAAGATGTTCGCCCACCCGCCTCCGGAGTTCTCTCAGGGTCTTCCCTATATAGTCCATAGGGCAAGTACAAGTGGCCCTATAGATAACTCCGGAGGTTTTACAGTTACCAAAATCACGTAGGGAGAAGATTTTCCCCGTGGCTGCACTAGTCACCCTTTTGCATTGTTCCATGGATCCACAATATTTACAGTTTCCACAGCGGAACATCCCGCAGATAGATCTAGCCATGTTCCCTGTGGTCTAGGTCCCTGGTATATGCTGTGCACCAATTTATCGCCTATGGTACGACCCCGCCTGTAAGTAATGCTAGGGGATTTATTAATATACTTTACCAAATCGGGGTCAGCCCTCAAGATCTTCCAGTGCTTTTTTATCACTGAAAGGACTCTTTCAGATTGTACATCGTACGTGCCAATGATACGCGTGATGTTACAATCATTTTCACGCATCCGGGGAATCATAAGACTGTGTCTATTGGTATTTTTTGCAAGGGCATAAGAGTGCTGAATGATCTTTTTGGGATAGCCACGGTCTAAAAATCGACCAAAAAGGTCCGAGGCCTGTGCCTTGAAATCTTCTTCTCTTGAGCAATTTCTGCGTATCCGCAGAAACTGCCCTTTAGGAATACCCCTCTTTAGGGGAAAGGGATGATGGCTGTCCCATTTCAATAGGGCCCCAGGGACGTGACTACCCTGCCATGATAGAGCCCATGCCCTCCGAGCACTGGCCCACAGTAATGGACGCCCGAGGGGTGGTAGATGTAAAGAAGGGGAGAGTGCCTGTGAGGTTGCTGAACTGCGGGGAGGAAGAAGTCAGGCTTCCCCGGTATGCTACACTTGCCAAGTTGCTCACTCTGGATCCCCACACCATCCGCGAGGCAGTTCCCCCAACCTCACCACCGACTGCCAGCACTCACCCGCCCCAAGGGGAGTTAGATGAGTGGCACCAACAGCTACATGTAGGCACTGACGATACCCCTACACATCACAAAGAAGGGGTATACCGGGTGGTACGGGAGTATGAGCAAGTTTTTAGCAAACATCCCCTAGACTTTGGGCAGGTTAAAGGGGTCCAACACCATATTCCCACCGGTGAACACCCCCCTATCAAAGAGAGGTACAGGCCTATTCCCCCTGCACACTACCAATATGCCAAGGACATGTTGAGGAACATGAAGGAGGCAGGGGTCATCAGGGACAGCTGTAGTCCCTGGGCCGCCCCATTGGTACTGGTTAAGAAGAAGGACGGCACCATGCGGATGTGCGTGGATTACCGGAAGATTAACCAGATAACGCATAAAGATGCTTACCCACTGCCCCGTAATGAAGAGTCTTTGGCCGCACTGAGAACTGCAAATTACTTCTCCACCCTTGACCTCACCAGCGGGTACTGGCAAGTGGCTGTGGCACCGGAGGACCGGGAGAAAACTGCCTTCACCACCCCAATGGGGCTCTGTGAATTCAATAGTATGCCGTTCAGGCTGTGCATTGCCCCTGGAACCTTCCAACGGCTGATGGAGTGCTGTCTGGGGCATCTAAACTTCGAAACCGTCCTGTTATACCTGGATGATGTGAATGTGTACTCCCAGACATATGAATCCCACCTGGAGACCCTGGTCGAAGTGTTCGCGTCCCTTGCCAAATACGGGATGAAGTTGAAGCCCTCCAAGTGTCACCTGCTGAAACCCAGAGTGCAGTACCTGGGGCATGTGGTGGGTGCAGAAGGTGTCGCCCCCGACCCCGAGAAGATCACTGCCATCCAAGACTGGCCGAGACCAACCACAGTGAGGGAAGTAAGGCAGTTTCTGGGTCTGGTGGGGTACTACCGGCGCTTCATCAAGGGGTACACGAAGATGGCTGCCCCCATGCAAGACCTCCTCGTGGGACAGACCAAAGGTGGTAGACCCATCGGAGCCCCACTGGTGTGGGAAGAGAGGCATGAGGAATCCTTCCGTCAACTGAAGGCGGCCTTGACCGGATAGGAGATCCTGGCGTATCCCGATTACAGCAACCCGTTCATCCTCTATACCGATGCCAGCAATGTGGGCTTGGGGGCAGTCTTGTCCCAGGTCCAAGATGGGAAGGAAAAGGTGATTGCTTATGCTAGCCGAAAGCTCCGACCGACTGAAAGGAATCCTGAGAACTACAGCTCTTTCAAGCTCGAGCTCCTGGCGCTGGTGTGGGCTATCACCGAGCGGTTCCGCCATTACCTGGCCGCAGCAAAGTTCACCGCTTTCATGGATAATAATCCGCTGACCCACCTGGACACGGCCAAGTTGGGCGCGTTGGAACAGCAGTGGGTGGCCAGGCTGGCCAACTACGATTTCACCATCAAATACAGGACCGGTCGTGCCAACGTTAATGCTGATGCACTCTCTCGGATGCCCCACTTGTCAGAAGAAGGGTGCGAGGTTGACGACCTCGAGGAGATCGAGTTGCCTGCATTTCACCAGCCACCAACTGAGAAGGTGCATGTCCACCAGCAACGGGCGAATCTGGACCCGCTGCCCAGTCAGGAGTGGCAGGAAGCTCAAAACCAGGCGCCCGCTGTCCGCCTAGTTAAGATCCTATGCCCATGGGCTGCTTATGACTGTGTGAAATATGTAGTTTTACTGGGCTGGGATGAGAGAATCCATTGAATGGTGTAGGGATTGTGGTTCCTGTGTGCTAAGAAGAGAGGCTGGCACCAGCCAGAAAGCCCCATTACAGCCAATAATCACTTAATAATTTTTTCAACCTGTCATCATATGGGAGGCCTTCCATTCCTTGTAGTAGTCTAGTTGACCGCCTTTGAACTGACTCTAACTTCTGAATGTCCTTTTTAAAATGTGGAGCCCAAAACTGGTTCCCATATTCCAGATGTGGCCTTACAAGTGATTTATAGAAGTGTAACAATACGTTGGGATCACAGGATCTAATCTCCCTTTTTATACACCCTAAAGTCTTGTTTGCTTTAGAATAAACAATAACATCATCTAGGTATAGCAGTACCATTTCAAAGTTACGGTGTCCCAAACAGCATTCCATCAGCCTCTGGAAGGTTCCTGGCACATTGCACAGCTCGAAGGGCATGCTTTTGAACTCCCAGAGACCCATCGGGGTGGCGAAGGCGGTCTTCTCCCGGTCTGCCTCCGCAACGGACACTTGCCAATAGCGACTAGTGAGATCATGGGTAGAAAAATAATTTGCAGTTCTCAATGCCGCTAGCGATTCCTCAATACAGGGGAGTGTTGCCGTCCTTCTTTAACAGGACCAACGGAGCTGCCCAGAGGCATAATCACACAGTGGCCCAATTAAGATTCCAAGTCATCGAACATGTCCCAGCCATACGCAGAGTAGGCGATAGAATTAGGAAGCTCAAAGAAAGGGAATCTTTCTGGATAAATACTCTGGGCACGTTGGAACCCAAGGGCTTAAACCATGAATATGAAGTACAAACTTGATTCATTGGGCCGTGCACATTTTTTCTAACGCCCGGTTCTTTTCCGTGTTCGCACTATATGTGGTTCCACTATGTATGGAGTTCCATTCTTCCTTGTATTTTATTTGTCATATTTCTTTTCTTGAACACTATATATGGTTCCACTATGTATGGAGTTCCATTCTTCCTTGTTTTTTATTTGTCATGTTTGTCATGTCTGATCAACTGGTTACATTATGTCTGATTACCTTGTCTAACAGTTTTTTCTCCCCTTTCTTTACCTTCCAGGTTCCCATAGTCACGTGAAATATCCCTGTTGCACTTGATTACGGCTCACTATTCACTATAGGATGTCTTATATCTAACATCACACTCTCACCCGTCAGCACTCTATAGGTTTGTATAAGGTATGCGCTTACACATCCTGTCCTCCATAAATATTTCCACTTATGTAACACTATCCCTATGATCACTCATAACTCATACCTTTGTAGTCAATTACAGCCTCCCCTCTCCCCCCTCCCCTTCTCCCTTTCCATCTATAATTTTGTAATTTTGCCAGTACAATAATAGTTTACATTAGGCACACACTCACATATTCCATTCCTTAGTGACTTATTGTAATTCACATTCGCATACAAATCTCTATGCCTGCCCCATTACTACATTCATACCTACTTGACCCTATAGTAGGTATGAATGTATGAAGCGGAAGAGGAGAACCCACAAGCTGGATGATCAATGGAAACAAACCCCATACGTCATACAGCCCATAAGATGGGAAGATGGGAAGGCCTACCAGATCAGTCATGACCAAAGGGGCACTTTGGCCACGGTTTCCCGGGACAATCTAAAAAGGTGCCCACCAGCATTGAGGGCAACGGCTGAAGTTCCGGTTCCTCCACCAGCGGAGAAGGCAAAAGAGGTAATTCACACCGTGATGGGTGACTTCCCAGCGGACTGGCCTACACAGAACTGCGCGGAGATTCTTCCAGTGATACTGTTCCCACAACCCGTGGATGAAGAAGTGATGGAGGTGGTCAACCGTGAGCCAGAGCCAGTGCCAGTGCCCAGGGATGAAACTGTGCCCAGCTCCCCTATGCTTCCGCCTGCCCCACACGATAACAGGGAAGAGAGACTGATTGTTCCCTCTCCCCCATTGCCTGTCACCACTGACACTGGACCCCGGAGGTCCACTCGCCCCAACCTAGGTAGACCCCCACTTAGGTACAGGGAAACTACTATTTAGAGGGGGGGTGAACATTGTGTGTTGAAAGCACTGTTTAAAAGTTTTAAAGTTTGAAAATGAAAATGAATAATTGCTGGAAAGTTACCTGATTTACTGCTGATTGGAACCGGTCATAGCCGGCAGCTGGTCCCCATTGGGACCCCCTTCACCTTGCATAGAAACTTCTATGAACATGCCTGAGAACTTGCAAGGCAACCACAAACTTGTGGCCTGTAAATAAATGGTTGTTGCAGCTTCCACCGTTGCCGTCTCCGGAGAGGCAGATTGGAGGAAGGGCCCGCAGTGGAGTAGGCTGGGGCCCAGCCACCACAGGAACCAGTGGCAATCCTCTGGGGGTTTCAGGGGTTCCCCATGGACGTGGGTCCCCTGGAAAGGACAGAACCCGCTCGGGCAATTTGTGCAGGACTGGGGTCAAGGGGTGCTGTCTGTTTGCTTAGGGGCAGCATCAGTGCAAGGTTGCTTGGGTGGGAGAGAGCGGAAGCCGCAACCGTTTACCGTAACGTTTAAGTAAGAGTACCTCCCGATGTGGGAAGATGTTATTATACTTGTATGTCTGTTACAGTTTTCTATATTTTTATATTTTCCAGTTGGTGAAAATAAAACCGATGATGGACGGGCAGCCCGAGAACGGTCTGCATTTTGCTAAGGGGGAATGTGTCGCCCTGGACAAGCCAGGGGCCACAGAGCACAACACCTACACACCCCACACTCCCTGCAGGCACATCAAGGTCAGACACAAAACCCTTGTTGCCTTCCTCCAGGGGCTGATGTCCACACCAGGGGGTGGAGCCAGGCGGTTGGTCTCCGCCCACCGAGGAGTTCACAGTCCTGGAGGCGGGAAAGACAGGCAGTCTAGTTTGGAGGAGGAAGTGGAAGGAGGTGAAGTAGAGAGATAGAGTTTGGAGAGGAAAGAGTTCAGTTTTGACAGTGAAAGTGGAAAGAGTAAAGTGACAGCTAAAGAGCCTGAAGTTGGTCCGGATGTGTGGCCCGGACAGAACAGCAAGGTTGGCAGACAGTGGTGACCGCCTGCAGGAGTGGCCTATCGGAGTTTGTCGTAAAGGCCGTGGACGGGCGGTGGCCCGGCGGTACCGGACCGGTACACAAGGAGAAGCTAGCACCATTGGCAGGGGCTTTTCGGACCCCGGCAAGGCTAGGAGTCGCCGTGAAGTTGCCGAATCCGTTAGTGAAGGGGACCTCTGGGTTTCCAAACAGTCAAGTCCCGACAGAAGGCAACCGTCCAACCGTGAAGGGGAGACACCGCCACCGCCAAGGGCAACCGTTTCCCAGGGCCAGCGCCTGTGGGCAAAAGGGGCTCCTGCGGCCCACATCCAGGTCGGGGAGCGGGTTACCGGTGGGAACCCATCGGAATCAACATAGAACATAGGTGCAGGGAGAGACAGTCATCACTAACCTGCAGGAACAACAACACCGCAGCCGTCCGAGGGACCCGTCCATCCAGCCGCTTGTTTTACCGTGAACTGTGTCATCATCATTGGGCTGAGTGAGTACCTCCATGCCGTGCGGCACAGCGCTGCCCCTGCGACCCTGCACCCCACCAGGCCCCGCAACCCGCCTGCCATCCACTCCTACCCCATCACCGGGCCCCGGGACAATCAACCCCCTACCCACGGAGGGGAGAAATAACAACAAAGCTGCTCCTTGTCACCGCTCCCAGGATCCCCGTCCCTGGAGGAAGGCAACAAGGGTTTTGTGTCTGACCTTGATGTGCCTGCAGGGAGTGTGGGGTGTGTAGGTGTTGTGCTCTGTGGCCCCTGGCTTGTCCAGGGTGACACACTACAACACTTAGGTTATTAGATGAGTTAGATGAGTGGCACCAACAGCTACATGTAGGCACTGACGATACCCCTACACATCACAAAGAAGGGGTATACCGGGTGGTACGGGAGTATGAGCAAGTTTTTAGCAAACATCCCCTAGACTTTGGGCAGGTTAAAGGGGTCCAACACCATATTCCCACCGGTGAACACCCCCCTATCAAAGAGAGGTACAGGCCTATTCCCCCTGCACACTACCAATGTGCCAAGGACATGTTGAGGAACATGAAGGAGGCAGGGGTCATCAGGGACAGCTGTAGTCCCTGGGCCGCCCCATTGGTACTGGTTAAGAAGAAGGACGGCACCATGCGGATGTGCGTGGATTACCGGAAGATTAACCCCTTTCTTTACTTTCCAGGTTCCCATAGTCACATGAAATATCCCTGCTGTACTTGATTACGGCTCACTTTTCACTATAGGATGTCTTGTATCTAACATCACACTCTCACCCATCATCACTCTATAGGTTTGTATAAGGTATGCACTTACACATCCGGTCCTCCATAGGTTTTTCCACTTATGTAACACTATCCCTATGATCAATCTGGTCACCGATATATAAGAAGGACATAGCTGAACTGGAGAGGGTGCAGAGAAGAGCAACCAATGTTATTAGAGGAATAGGTGGGCTGCAATACCAAGACAGGTTATTAAACTTGGGGTTATTTAGTTTAGAAAAACGACAGCTTAGGGGGATCTAATCACAATGTATAAATATATGAGGGGACAGTACAGAGACCTTTCCAAAGATCTTTTTACACCTAGGCCCGCGACTGGAACATGGGGGCATCCGCTACGTCTTGAGGAAAGAATGTTTAATCATAATCACAGACGAGGATTCTTTACTGTACGAGCAGTGAAGCTATGGAACTCTCTGCCGCATGATGTTGTAATGAGTGATTCACTACAGACACTAGCGGCAGAGACTGGCCAGTAGACCCATGGACGGGGAAGGGGGGCACAGCAGGGTTTGTATTTTTTTTTTTTACACTGAAGTGAACTCTTGGACGAAGATTAAGTGAAAAATCTACTTTAGGGTCTGTGCGCACTGGGAAATTTGCTTTTCTTAAGAAAAATCTGCACCCTTTGGCAGAATTCCGCACCAGAGTCAAAAACGTACCCGGCACCCGCATGCATTTTTTCCGCGAGTTGAAATTCTGCAGCAAAACGTATAGGAAGAAAAATGCTGTGAGCGCACAGCATTTTGATTTTCTCATAGATTTTGCTGGGAAAGGACTGCAGAAAGGTTATGAACAAAAGCTGCACTTTTTTTGCAGCAAAATCTGCGGCAAATCCGCGCCAAATAACCGCAGTGTGCGCACAGAGCTTTAAGGTTGTGATGGGGTCACTATGACTGGTGGCATTGTCCTATGGTTACAGTTCAGTACAGTGTCTGGACAGGAGCACCGTGCAGCAGTGTCAGTGAACTGTGTCAGTGCAGGAGCACCGTGCAGCAGCGTCAGTGTACAGTGTCAGTGCAGGAGCACCGTGCAGCAGCGTCAGTGTACAGTGTCAGTGCAGGAGCACCGTGCAGCAGTGTCAGTGTACAGTGTCAGGGCAGGAGCACCGTGCAGCAGTGTAAGTGTACAGTGTCAGGGCAGGAGCACCGTGCAGCAGTGTCAGTATAGTGTCAGGGCAAGAGCACCGTGCAGCAGTGTCAGTGTACAGTTTCAGGGCAAGAGCACCGTGCAGCAGTGTAAGTGTACAGTGTCAGTGCAGGAGCACCGTGCAGCAGTGTCAGTGTACAGTGTCAGGGCAGGAGCACCGTGCAGCAGTGTAAATGTACAGTGTCAGGGCAGGAGCACCGTGCAGCAGTGTCAGTGTACAGTGTCAGGGCAGGAGCACCGTGCAGCAGTGTAAATGTACAGTGTCAGGGCAGGAGCACCGTGCGGCAGTGTCAGTGTACAGTGTCAGTGCAGGAGCACCGTGCAGCAGTGCTAGTGTATAGTTTCAGGGCAGGAGCACCGTGCAGCAGTGTCAGTGTACAGTGTCAGGGCAGGAGCACCTGACACTTCCTGGTGCGCCGGGTGCTGATGCTGACCCTGTTCAGATGTTAGAGTCAGTTCAAAGGTGGTAACTAGCCCCTCCTGAGCTGTATGTGCCCCTCCTGAGCTGTATGGGCCACTTAAAACTGAATGTCCCCTCATGAGCTGTATGTGCTCCCTAGAGCTGTGTATGCCTCCCTGAGCTCTATGGGCCCCTTATAGCTATATGTGCCCCCCACTAAGCTGTATGAGCTCCCAGAGCTGTATCCCACCCACCCCAGTAATGTCTTTGCCCTCCAGAGCTGTATGCCCCCAGTAATGTATATGCCCCACAGTAACGTGTATGACCCCAGTGCTGTCTGTGCCTTGGTTATATCTCACTGCTACAAAATATATATTTATATATATTGAGGCTTTGACTTCATCATTATTTATAATCATTTAGCCATCGGATTTTGCACATTATATTTGCCTGCTGCTATTTTCCTACTGAGTTGCCGCTTTGCTGCTATATTTATGTTGGGTGCTATATTTATCACCAAAGCCAGAACTCACTGGAGGCAACGCAAGACGAACTCGTATTGGAGAAAGATTTTATTAAATTACCATCAGCAAAAGTATAAACCACATATAAAAGACAAAAACAGATAAGCTGCCGGGCATCGCCTCTTCTTCTGAGCTTCTTGGAGGACAGGTTGCTCCTCTGTCGGCGGCCATGCTTGTTCTCTGAAGTCCAGGAGGCTCCTGAGGGTCGGTCTTCCCGGTCTGCAGCTCCTCTTGATTTGCTGAGAGATCAGAATGCCTTGGAGATATGCCGCCTTCAGTTAAGGAAAGAAAAAGAGGAAAAAAAATGTGATTTACTAACAAGAAAGCTAAAAATCGTATATGAAGTATCATGTAACCCTGCAAGCTGCACAAAAAGCACAATAACCTAAGTGTTGTAGTGTGTCGCCCTGTACAAGCCAGGGGCCACAGAGCACAACACCTACACACCCCACACTCCCTGCAGGCACATCAAGGTCAGACACAAAACCCTTGTTGCCTTCCTCCAGGGACGGGGATCCCGGGAGCGGTGACAAGGAGCAGCTTTGTTGTTATTTCTCCCCTCCGTGGGTAGGGGGTTGATTGTCCCGGGGCCCGGTGATGGGGTAGGAGTGGATGGCAGGCGGGTTGCGGGGCCTGGTGAGGTGCAGAGTCGCAGGGGCAGCGCTGTGCCGCACGGCATGGAGGTGCTCACTCAGCCCAATGATGATGACACAGTTCACGGTAAAACAAGCGGCTGGATGGACGGGTCCCTCGGACGGCTGCGGTGTTGTTGTTCCTGCAGGTTAGTGATGACTGTCTCTCCCTGCACCTATGTTCTATGTTGATTCCGATGGGTTCCCACCGGTAACCCGCTCCCCGACCTGGATGTGGGCCGCAGGAGCCCCTTTTGCCCGCAGGCGCTGGCCCTGGGAAACGGTTGCCCTTGGCGGTGGCGGTGTCTCCCCTTCATGGTTGGGCGGTTGCCTTCTGTCGGGACTTGACTGTTTGGAAACCCAGAGGTCCCCTTCACTAACGGATTCGGCAACTTCATGGTGACTCCTAGCCTTGCCGGGGTCCGAAAAGCCCCTGCCAATGGTGCTAGCTTCTCCTTGTGTACCGGTCCGGTACCGCCGGGCCACCGCCCGTCCACGGTCCTTACGGCAAACTCCGATAGGCCACTCCTGCAGTGGTCACCACCGTCTGCCAACCTTGCTGTTCTGTCCGGGCCACACACCCGGACCAACTTCAGGCTCTTTAGCTGTCACTTTACTCTTTCCACTTTCACTGTCAAAACTGAACTCTTTCGTCTCCAAACTCTATCTCTCTACTTCACCTCCTTCCACTTCTTCCTCCAAACTAGACTGCCTGTCTTTCCCGCCTCCAGGACTGTGAACTCCTCGGTGGGCGGAGACCAACCGCCTGGCTCCACCCCCTGGTGTGGACATCAGCCCCTGGAGGAAGGCAACAAGGGTTTTGTGTCTGACCTTGATGTGCCTGCAGGGAGTGTGGGGTGTGTAGGTGTTGTGCTCTGTGGCCCCTGGCTTGTCCAGTGCCTATAAATGGGGGTTATGTCTATTATGGCATCTATAATCTATTGTATCTGTTTTTATTGTATATCCTATGATGCCTATTTTATCTATGGGCCTACAAATGGGCGTCATGTCTATTATGGCGTCTACAATCTATTTACATCGGCTAAATTAAATTATATCATACTTATATTCCTATGAATGGGAGCCCCCTATAATATGGCCTTATCTTTAAAGTAACCTTTCTTCAACAAATATATATTGCAGCGGGTGCTTTATATTAATGTTAGACGTGCAGTAAAGCACTAAGTATTCCCCTTGCTTTATTGCGCATGCGTGGGCACACGGTGCTCTGTATCATCTTACGACTTTTATGCAGACGCCGTAGCACTTAAGACCCCTGCGCATGCGCTGTGCTCTTGTTTATGTCCATCTGATTATGGCATCTCAGGGCCTCCGTCCACACGTGCGCGCCGCCTGTTGTCTGGGCAGGCGCGATGGGGATGTGGACGGCGGCGTTTCCATGCAGACGCCATAACATTCAGGACCCTCACGCATGCGCTGTGCTTTTGTCTATTTCTATCTGACTGTGGCACCTGAGGGCCTCCGTCCGCACGTGCGCGCTGCCTGGGAGGTTCTGGGCAGGCACAATGGGGATAGGGACGGCGGCGTTCTAATTATATCGGCATCCTGGGCTTTCCCAGGTGTGCGCAATGCATTAGGCATGCGCATACATGGCGGTGCCGGCATCTGCATGATTGCCCTGACCGCTTACAGCTGATTATGGGATTACAGGCTATTTAAACCTCATGGTGGTATGCAGCTCCATGACGCCTCTCTGGACTATGGCAATAGAATAGCAATCTGAACACATTCGCGCATAAATGAAATGACCACAATTTTCTCCAAAACTATAACAGATGCAAACTTGTCCTGTGTGGTGGAGATGAGATTTGATAAAGTAAGAGGAAATCCAGTAAAAGTTTCATTTGGCTACTTTGCACTCTCGAGATAATCGTCACCATGTGCCAAATGCAATAGAATAGCAATCTGAGCACATTCGCGCATAAATGAAATGACCACAATTTTCTCAAAAACTATAACAGATGCAAACTTGTCCTGTGTGGTGGAGATGAGATTTGATAAAGTAAGTGGAAATCCAGTAAAAGTTTCATTTGGCTACTTTGCACTCTCGAGATAATCGTCACCATGTGCCAAATGCAATAGAATATCAATCTGAACACATTCGCGCATATATGAAATGACCACAATTTTCTCCAAAACTATAACAGATGCAAACTTGTCCTGTGTGGTGGAGATGAGATTTGATAAAGTAAGTGGAAATCCAGTAAAAGTTTCATTTGGCTACTTTGCACTCTCGAGATAATCGTCACCATGTGCCAATTGCAATAGAATAGCAATCTGAGCACATTCGCGCATAAATGAAATGACCACAATTTTCTCAAAAGCTATAACAGATGCAAACTTGTCCTGTGTGGTGGAGATGAGATTTGATAAAGTAAGTGGAAATCCAGTAAAAGTTTCATTTGGCTACTTTGCACTCTCGAGATAATCGTCACCATGTGCCAAATGCAATAGAATATCAATCTGAACACATTCGCGCATATATGAAATGACCACAATTTTCTCCAAAACAATAACAGATGCAAACTTGTCCTGTGTGGTGGAGATGAGATTTGATAAAGTAAGTGGAAATCCAGTAAAAGTTTCATTTGGCTACTTTGCACTCTCAAGATAATCGTCACCATGTGCCAAATGCAATAGAATAGCAATCTGAGCACATTCGCGCATAAATGAAATGACCACAATTTTCTCAAAAACTATAACAGATGCAAACTTGTCCTGTGTGGTGGAGATGAGATTTGATAAAGTAAGTGGAAATCCAGTAAAAGTTTCATTTGGCTACTTTGCACTCTCGAGATAATCGTCACCATGTGCCAAATGCAATAGAATAGCAATCTGAGCACATTCGCGCATAAATGAAATGACCACAATTTTCTCCAAAACTATAACAGATGCAAACTTGTCCTGTGTGGTGGAGATGAGATTTGATAAAGTAAGTGGAAATCCAGTAAAAGTTTCATTTGGCTACTTTGCACTCTCGAGATAATCGTCACCATGTGCCAAATGCAATAGAATAGCAATCTGAACACATTCGCGCATAAATGAAATGACCACAATTTTCTCCAAAACTATAACAGATGCAAACTTGTCCTGTGTGGTGGAGATGAGATTTGATAAAGTAAGTGGAAATCCAGTAAAAGTTTCATTTGGCTACTTTGCACTCTCGAGATAATCGTCACCATGTGCCAAATGCAATAGAATAGCAATCTGAGCACATTCGCGCATAAATGAAATGACCACAATTTTCTCAAAAACTATAACAGATGCAAACTTGTCCTGTGTGGTGGAGATGGGATTTGATAAAGTAAGTGGAAATCCAGTAAAAGTTTCATTTGGCTACTTTGCACTCTCGAGATAATCGTCACCATGTGCCAAATGCAATAGAATAGCAATCTGAGCACATTCGCGCATAAATGAAATGACCACAATTTTCTCAAAAACTATAACAGATGCAAACTTGTCCTGTGTGGTGGAGATGAGATTTGATAAAGTAAGTGGAAATCCAGTAAAAGTTTCATTTGGCTACTTTGCACTCTCGAGATAATCGTCACCATGTGCCAAATGCAATAGAATAGCAATCTGAACACATTCGCGCATAAATGAAATGACCACAATTTTCTCCAAAACTATAACAGATGCAAACTTGTCCTGTGTGGTGGAGATGAGATTTGATAAAGTAAGTGGAAATCCAGTAAAAGTTTCATTTGGCTACTTTGCACTCTCGAGATAATCGTCACCATGTGCCAAATGCAATAGAATAGCAATCTGAACACATTCGCGCATAAATGAAATGACCACATTTTCTCCAAAACTATAACAGATGCAAACTTGTCCTGTGTGGTGGAGATGAGATTTGATAAAGTAAGTGGAAATCCAGTAAAAGTTTCATTTGGCTACTTTGCACTCTCGAGATAATCGTCACCATGTGCCAAATGCAATAGAATAGCAATCTGAGCACATTCGCGCATAAATGAAATGACCACAATTTTCTCAAAAACTATAACAGATGCAAACTTGTCCTGTGTGGTGGAGATGAGATTTGATAAAGTAAGTGGAAATCCAGTAAAAGTTTCATTTGGCTACTTTGCACTCTCGAGATAATCGTCACCATGTGCCAAATGCAATAGAATAGCAATCTGAGCACATTCGCGCATAAATGAAATGACCACAATTTTCTCAAAAACTATAACAGATGCAAACTTGTCCTGTGTGGTGGAGATGAGATTTGATAAAGTAAGTGGAAATCCAGTAAAAGTTTCATTTGGCTACTTTGCACTCTCAAGATAATCGTCACCATGTGCCAAATGCAATAGAATAGCAATCTGAACACATTCGCGCATAAATGAAATGACCACAATTTTCTCAAAAACTATAACAGATGCAAACTTGTCCTGTGTGGTGGAGATGAGATTTGATAAAGTAAGTGGAAATCCAGTAAAAGTTTCATTTGGCTACTTTGCACTCTCGAGATAATCGTCACCATGTGCCAAATGCAATAGAATAGCAATTTGAACACATTCGCGCATAAATGAAATGACCACAATTTTCTCAAAAACTATAACAGATGCAAACTTGTCCTGTGTGGTGGAGATGAGATTTGATAAAGTAAGTGGAAATCCAGTAAAAGTTTCATTTGGCTACTTTGCACTCTCGAGATAATCGTCACCATGTGCCAAATGCAATATAATATCAATCTGAACACATTCGCGCATATATGAAATGACCACAATTTTCTCCAAAACTATAACAGATGCAAACTTGTCCTGTGTGGTGGAGATGAGATTTGATAAAGTAAGTGGAAATCCAGTAAAAGTTTCATTTGGCTACTTTGCACTCTCGAGATAATCGTCACCATGTGCCAAATGCAATAGAATAGCAATCTGAACACATTCGCGCATAAATGAAATGACCACAATTTTCTCCAAAACTATAACAGATGCAAACTTGTCCTGTGTGGTGGAGATGAGATTTGATAAAGTAAGTGGAAATCCAGTAAAAGTTTCATTTGGCTACTTTGCACTCTCGAGATAATCGTCACCATGTGCCAAATGCAATAGAATAGCAATCTGAGCACATTCGCGCATAAATGAAATGACCACAATTTTCTCCAAAACTATAACAGATGCAAACTTGTCCTGTGTGGTGGAGATGAGATTTGATAAAGTAAGTGGAAATCCAGTAAAAGTTTCATTTGGCTACTTTGCACTCTCGAGATAATCGTCACCATGTGCCAAATGCAATAGAATAGCAATCTGAGCACATTCGCGCATAAATGAAATGACCACAATTTTCTCAAAAACTATAACAGATGCAAACTTGTCCTGTGTGGTGGAGATGAGATTTGATAAAGTAAGTGGAAATCCAGTAAAAGTTTCATTTGGCTACTTTGCACTCTCGAGATAATCGTCACCATGTGCCAAATGCAATAGAATAGCAATCTGAGCACATTCGCGCATAAATGAAATGACCACAATTTTCTCAAAAACTATAACAGATGCAAACTTGTCCTGTGTGGTGGAGATGAGATTTGATAAAGTAAGTGGAAATCCAGTAAAAGTTTCATTTGGCTACTTTGCACTCTCGAGATAATCGTCACCATGTGCCAAATGCAATAGAATAGCAATCTGAGCACATTCGCGCATAAATGAAATGACCACAATTTTCTCAAAAACTATAACAGATGCAAACTTGTCCTGTGTGGTGGAGATGAGATTTGATAAAGTAAGTGGAAATCCAGTAAAAGTTTCATTTGGCTACTTTGCACTCTCGAGATAATCGTCACCATGTGCCAAATGTAATAGAATAGCAATCTGAACACATTCGCGCATAAATGAAATGACCACAATTTTCTCCAAAACTATAACAGATGCAAACTTGTCCTGTGTGGTGGAGATGAGATTTGATAAAGTAAGTGGAAATCCAGTAAAAGTTTCATTTGGCTACTTTACACTCTCGAGATAATCGTCACCATGTGCCAAATTCAATAGAATAGCAATCTGAACACATTCGCGCATAAATGAAATGACCACAATTTTCTCCAAAACTATAACAGATGCAAACTTGTCCTGTGTGGTGGAGATGAGATTTGATAAAGTAAGTGGAAATCCAGTAAAAGTTTCATTTGGCTACTTTGCACTCTCGAGATAATCGTCACCATGTGCCAAATGCAATAGAATAGCAATCTGAGCACATTCGCGCATAAATGAAATGACCACAATTTTCTCCAAAACTATAACAGATGCAAACTTGTCCTGTGTGGTGGAGATGAGATTTGATAAAGTAAGTGGAAATCCAGTAAAAGTTTCATTTGGCTACTTTGCACTCTCGAGATAATCGTCACCATGTGCCAAATGCAATAGAATAGCAATCTGAGCACATTCGCGCATAAATGAAATGACCACAATTTTCTCAAAAACTATAACAGATGCAAACTTGTCCTGTGTGGTGGAGATGAGATTTGATAAAGTAAGTGGAAATCCAGTAAAAGTTTCATTTGGCTACTTTGCACTCTCGAGATAATCGTCACCATGTGCCAAATGCAATAGAATAGCAATCTGAGCACATTCGCGCATAAATGAAATGACCACAATTTTCTCAAAAACTATAACAGATGCAAACTTGTCCTGTGTGGTGGAGATGAGATTTGATAAAGTAAGTGGAAATCCAGTAAAAGTTTCATTTGGCTACTTTGCACTCTCGAGATAATCGTCACCATGTGCCAAATGCAATAGAATAGCAATCT
Organism: Anomaloglossus baeobatrachus; assembly: GCF_048569485.1. Taxonomy (NCBI): domain Eukaryota; kingdom Metazoa; phylum Chordata; class Amphibia; order Anura; family Aromobatidae; genus Anomaloglossus; species Anomaloglossus baeobatrachus. Next base: position 530,374 of record NW_027441914.1, read on the forward strand.
GAGCACATTCGCGCATAAATGAAATGACCACAATTTTCTCAAAAACTATAACAGATGCAAACTTGTCCTGTGTGGTGGAGATGAGATTTGATAAAGTAAGTGGAAATCCAGTAAAAGTTTCATTTGGCTACTTTGCACTCTCGAGATAATCGTCACCATGTGCCAAATGCAATAGAATAGCAATCTGAACACATTCGCGCATAAATGAAATGACCACAATTTTCTCCAAACCTATAACAGATGCAAACTTGTCCTGTGTGGTGGAGATGAGATTTGATAAAGTAAGTGGAAATCCAGTAAAAGTTTCATTTGGCTACTTTGCACTCTCGAGATAATCGTCACCATGTGCCAAATTCAATAGAATAGCAATCTGAACACATTCGCGCATAAATGAAATGACCACAATTTTCTCCAAAACTATAACAGATGCAAACTTGTCCTGTGTGGTGGAGATGAGATTTGATAAAGTAAGTGGAAATCCAGTAAAAGTTCCATTTGGCTACTTTGCACTCTCGAGATAATCGTCACCATGTGCCAAATGCAATAGAATAGCAATCTGAACACATTCGCGCATAAATAAAATGACCACAATTTTCTCCAAAACTATAACAGATGCAAACTTGTCCTGTGTGGTGGAGATGAGATTTGATAAAGTAAGTGGAAATCCAGTAAAAGTTTCATTTGGCTACTTTGCACTCTCGAGATAATCGTCACCATGTGCCAAATGCAATAGAATAGCAATCTGAGCACATTCGCGCATAAATGAAATGACCACAATTTTCTCAAAAACTATAACAGATGCAAACTTGTCCTGTGTGGTGGAGATGAGATTTGATAAAGTAAGTGGAAATCCAGTAAAAGTTTCATTTGGCTACTTTGCACTCTCGAGATAATCGTCTCCATGTGCCAAATGCAATAGAATAGCAATCTGAACACATTCGCGCATAAATGAAATGACCACAATTTTCTCCAAAACTATAACAGATGCAAACTTGTCCTGTGTGGTGGAGATGAGATTTGATAAAGTAAGTGGAAATCGAGTAAAAGTTTCATTTGGCTACTTTGCACTCTCGAGATAATCGTCACCATGTGCCAAATGCAATAGAATAGCAATCTGAGCACATTCGCGCATAACTGAAATGACCACAATTTTCTCAAAAACTATAACAGATGCAAACTTGTCCTGTGTGGTGGAGATGAGATTTGATAAAGTAAGTGGAAATCCAGTAAAAGTTTCATTTGGCTACTTTGCACTCTCGAGATAATCGTCACCATGTGCCAAATGCAATAGAATATCAATCTGAACACATTCGCGCATATATGAAATGACCACAATTTTCTCCAAAACTATAACAGATGCAAACTTGTCCTGTGTGGTGGAGATGAGATTTGATAAAGTAAGTGGAAATCCAGTAAAAGTTTCATTTGGCTACTTTGCACTCTCGAGATAATCGTCACCATGTGCCAAATGCAATAGAATAGCAATCTGAACACATTCGCACATAAATGAAATGACCACATTTTCTCCAAAACTATAACAGATGCAAACTTGTCCTGTGTGGTGGAGATGAGATTTGATAAAGTAAGTGGAAATCCAGTAAAAGTTTCATTTGGCTACTTTGTACTCTCGAGATAATCGTCACCATGTGCCAAATGCAATAGAATAGCAATCTGAGCACATTCGCGCATAAATGAAATGACCACAATTTTCTCAAAAACTATAACAGATGCAAACTTGTCCTGTGTGGTGGAGATGAGATTTGATAAAGTAAGTGGAAATCCAGTAAAAGTTTCATTTGGCTACTTTGCACTCTCGAGATAATCGTCACCATGTGCCAAATGCAATAGAATAGCAATCTGAGCACATTCGCGCATAAATGAAATGACCACAATTTTCTCAAAAACTATAACAGATGCAAACTTGTCCTGTGTGGTGGAGATGAGATTTGATAAAGTAAGTGGAAATCCAGTAAAAGTTTCATTTGGCTACTTTGCACTCTCAAGATAATCGTCACCATGTGCCAAATGCAATAGAATAGCAATCTGAACACATTCGCGCATAAATGAAATGACCACAATTTTCTCCAAAACTATAACAGATGCAAACTTGTCCTGTGTGGTGGAGATGAGATTTGATAAAGTAAGTGGAAATCCAGTAAAAGTTTCATTTGGCTACTTTGCACTCTCGAGATAATCGTCACCATGTGCCAAATGCAATAGAATAGCAATCTGAACACATTCGCGCATAAATGAAATGACCACAATTTTCTCAAAAACTATAACAGATGCAAACTTGTCCTGTGTGGTGGAGATGAGATTTGATAAAGTAAGTGGAAATCCAGTAAAAGTTTCATTTGGCTACTTTGCACTCTCGAGATAATCGTCACCATGTGCCAAATGCAATAGAATAGCAATCTGAACACATTCGCGCATAAATAAAATGACCACAATTTTCTCCAAAACTATAACAGATGCAAACTTGTCCTGTGTGGTGGAGATGAGATTTGATAAAGTAAGTGGAAATCCAGTAAAAGTTTCATTTGGCTACTTTGCACTCTCGAGATAATCGTCACCATGTGCCAAATGCAATAGAATAGCAATCTGAACACATTCGCGCATAAATGAAATGACCACAATTTTCTCCAAAACTATAACAGATGCAAACTTGTCCTGTGTGGTGGAGATGAGATTTGATAAAGTAAGTGGAAATCCAGTAAAAGTTTCATTTGGCTACTTTGCACTCTCGAGATAATCGTCACCATGTGCCAAATGCAATAGAATAGCAATCTGAGCACATTCGCGCATAAATTAAATGACCACAATTTTCTCCAAAACTATAACAGATGCAAACTTGTCCTGTGTGGTGGAGATGAGATTTGATAAAGTAAGTGGAAATCCAGTAAAAGTTTCATTTGGCTACTTTGCACTCTCGAGATAATCGTCACCATGTGCCAAATGCAATAGAATAGCAATCTGAGCACATTCGCGCATAAATGAAATGACCACAATTTTCTCAAAAACTATAACAGATGCAAACTTGTCCTGTGTGGTGGAGATGAGATTTGATAAAGTAAGTGGAAATCCAGTAAAAGTTTCATTTGGCTACTTTGCACTCTCGAGATAATCGTCACCATGTGCCAAATGCAATAGAATAGCAATCTGAGCACATTCGCGCATAAATGAAATGACCACAATTTTCTCAAAAACTATAACAGATGCAAACTTGTCCTGTGTGGTGGAGATGAGATTTGATAAAGTAAGTGGAAATCCAGTAAAAGTTTCATTTGGCTACTTTGCACTCTCGAGATAATCGTCACCATGTGCCAAATGCAATAGAATAGCAATCTGAGCACATTCGCGCATAAATGAAATGACCACAATTTTCTCAAAAACTATAACAGATGCAAACTTGTCCTGTGTGGTGGAGATGAGATTTGATAAAGTAAGTGGAAATCCAGTAAAAGTTTCATTTGGCTACTTTGCACTCTCGAGATAATCGTCACCATGTGCCAAATGCAATAGAATAGCAATCTGAACACATTCGCGCATAAATGAAATGACCACAATTTTCTCCAAAACTATAACAGATGCAAACTTGTCCTGTGTGGTGGAGATGAGATTTGATAAAGTAAGTGGAAATCCAGTAAAAGTTTCATTTGGCTACTTTGCACTCTCGAGATAATCGTCACCATGTGCCAAATTCAATAGAATAGCAATCTGAACACATTCGCGCATAAATGAAATGACCACAATTTTCTCCAAAACTATAACAGATGCAAACTTGTCCTGTGTGGTGGAGATGAGATTTGATAAAGTAAGTGGAAATCCAGTAAAAGTTTCATTTGGCTACTTTGCACTCTCGAGATAATCGTCACCATGTGCCAAATGCAATAGAATAGCAATCTGAACACATTCGCGCATAAATGAAATGACCACAATTTTCTCCAAAACTATAACAGATGCAAGCTTGTCCTGTGTGGTGGAGATGAGATTTGATAAAGTAAGTGGAAATCCAGTAAAAGTTTCATTTGGCTACTTTGCACTCTCGAGATAATCGTCACCATGTGCCAAATGCAATAGAATAGCAATCTGAGCACATTCGCGCATAAATGAAATGACCACAATTTTCTCCAAAACTATAACAGATGCAAACTTGTCCTGTGTGGTGGAGATGAGATTTGATAAAGTAAGTGGAAATCCAGTAAAAGTTTCATTTGGCTACTTTGCACTCTCGAGATAATCGTCACCATGTGCCAAATGCAATAGAATAGCAATCTGAGCACATTCGCGCATAAATGAAATGACCACAATTTTCTCAAAAACTATAACAGATGCAAACTTGTCCTGTGTGGTGGAGATGAGATTTGATAAAGTAAGTGGAAATCCAGTAAAAGTTTCATTTGGCTACTTTGCACTCTCGAGATAATCGTCACCATGTGCCAAATGCAATAGAATAGCAATCTGAGCACATTCGCGCATAAATGAAATGACCACAATTTTCTCAAAAACGATAACAGATGCAAACTTGTCCTGTGTGGTGGAGATGAGATTTGATAAAGTAAGTGGAAATCCAGTAAAAGTTTCATTTGGCTACTTTGCACTCTCGAGATAATCGTCACCATGTGCCAAATGCAATAGAATAGCAATCTGAGCACATTCGCGCATAAATGTAATGACCACAATTTTCTCAAAAACTATAACAGATGCAAACTTGTCCTGTGTGGTGGAGATGAGATTTGATAAAGTAAGTGGAAATCCAGTAAAAGTTTCATTTGGCTACTTTGCACTCTCGAGATAATCGTCATCATGTGCCAAATGCAATAGAATAGCAATCTGAACACATTCGCGCATAAATGAAATGACCACAATTTTCTCCAAAACTATAACAGATGCAAACTTGTCCTGTGTGGTGGAGATGAGATTTGATAAAGTAAGTGGAAATCCAGTAAAAGTTTCATTTGGCTACTTTGCACTCTCGAGATAATCGTCACCATGTGCCAAATTCAATAGAATAGCAATCTGAACACATTCGCGCATAAATGAAATGACCACAATTTTCTCCAAAACTATAACAGATGCAAACTTGTCCTGTGTGGTGGAGATGAGATTTGATAAAGTAAGTGGAAATCCAGTAAAAGTTTCATTTGGCTACTTTGCACTCTCGAGATAATCGTCACCATGTGCCAAATGCAATAGAATAGCAATCTGAACACATTCGCGCATAAATAAAATGACCACAATTTTCTCCAAAACTATAACAGATGCAAACTTGTCCTGTGTGGTGGAGATGAGATTTGATAAAGTAAGTGGAAATCCAGTAAAAGTTTCATTTGGCTACTTTGCACTCTCGAGATAATCGTCACCATGTGCCAAATGCAATAGAATAGCAATCTGAGCACATTCGCGCATAAATGAAATGACCACAATTTTCTCCAAAACTATAACAGATGCAAACTTGTCCTGTGTGGTGGAGATGAGATTTGATAAAGTAAGTGGAAATCCAGTAAAAGTTTCATTTGGCTACTTTGCACTCTCGAGATAATCGTCTCCATGTGCCAAATGCAATAGAATAGCAATCTGAACACATTCGCGCATAAATGAAATGACCACAATTTTCTCCAAAACTATAACAGATGCAAACTTGTCCTGTGTGGTGGAGATGAGATTTGATAAAGTAAGTGGAAATCCAGTAAAAGTTTCATTTGGCTACTTTGCACTCTCGAGATAATCGTCACCGTGTGCCAAATGCAATAGAATAGCAATCTGAGCACATTCGCGCATAAATGAAATGACCACAATTTTCTCAAAAACTATAACAGATGCAAACTTGTCCTGTGTGGTGGAGATGAGATTTGATAAAGTAAGTGGAAATCCAGTAAAAGTTTCATTTGGCTACTTTGCACTCTCGAGATAATCGTCACCATGTGCCAAATGCAATAGAATAGCAATCTGAACACATTCGCGCATAAATGAAATGACCACAATTTTCTCCAAAACTATAACAGATGCAAACTTGTCCTGTGTGGTGGAGATGAGATTTGATAAAGTAAGTGGAAATCCAGTAAAAGTTTCATTTGGCTACTTTGCACTCTCGAGATAATCGTCACCATGTGCCAAATGCAATAGAATAGCAATCTGAGCACATTCGCGCATAAATAAAATGACAACAATTTTCTCAAAAACTATAACAGATGCAAACTTGTCCTGTATGGTGGAGATGAGATTTGATAAAGTAAGTGGAAATCCAGTAAAAGTTTCATTTGGCTACTTTGCACTCTCGAGATAATCGTCACCATGTGCCAAATGCAATAGAATATCAATCTGAACACATTCGCGCATATATGAAATGACCACAATTTTCTCCAAAACTATAACAGATGCAAACTTGTCCTGTGTGGTGGAGATGAGATTTGATAAAGTAAGTGGAAATCCAGTAAAAGTTTCATTTGGCTACTTTGCACTCTCGAGATAATCGTCACCATGTGCCAAATGCAATAGAATAGCAATCTGAACACATTCGCGCATAAATGAAATGACCACAATTTTCTCCAAAACTATAACAGATGCAAACTTGTCCTGTGTGGTGGAGATGAGATTTGATAAAGTAAGTGGAAATCCAGTAAAAGTTTCATTTGGCTACTTTGCACTCTCGAGATAATCGTCACCATGTGCCAAATGCAATAGAATAGCAATCTGAGCACATTCGCGCATAAATGAAATGACCACAATTTTCTCAAAAACTATAACAGATGCAAACTTGTCCTGTGTGGTGGAGATGAGATTTGATAAAGTAAGTGGAAATCCAGTAAAAGTTTCATTTGGCTACTTTGCACTCTCGAGATAATCGTCACCATGTGCCAAATGCAATAGAATATCAATCTGAACACATTCGCGCATATATGAAATGACCACAATTTTCTCCAAAACTATAACAGATGCAAACTTGTCCTGTGTGGTGGAGATGAGATTTGATAAAGTAAGTGGAAATCCAGTAAAAGTTTCATTTGGCTACTTTGCACTCTCGAGATAATCGTCACCATGTGCCAAATGCAATAGAATAGCAATCTGAACACATTCGCGCATAAATGAAATGACCACAATTTTCTCCAAAACTATAGCAGATGCAAACTTGTCCTGTGTGGTGGAGATGAGATTTGATAAAGTAAGTGGAAATCCAGTAAAAGTTTCATTTGGCTACTTTGCACTCTCGAGATAATCGTCACCATGTGCCAAATGCAATAGAATAGCAATCTGAACACATTCGCGCATATATGAAATGACCACAATTTTCTCCAAAACTATAACAGATGCAAACTTGTCCTGTGTGGTGGAGATGAGATTTGATAAAGTAAGTGGAAATCCAGTAAAAGTTTCATTTGGCTACTTTGCACTCTCGAGATAATCGTCACCATGTGCCAAATGCAATAGAATAGCAATCTGAGCACATTCGCGCATAAATGAAATGACCACAATTTTCTCAAAAACTATAACAGATGCAAACTTGTCCTGTATGGTGGAGATGAGATTTGATAAAGTAAGTGGAAATCCAGTAAAAGTTTCATTTGGCTACTTTGCACTCTCGAGATAATCGTCACCATGTGCCAAATGCAATAGAATATCAATCTGAACACATTCGCGCATATATGAAATGACCACATTTTTCTCCAAAACTATAACAGATGCAAACTTGTCCTGTGTGGTGGAGATGAGATTTGATAAAGTAAGTGGAAATCCAGTAAAAGTTTCATTTGGCTACTTTGCACTCTCGAGATAATCGTCACCATGTGCCAAATGCAATAGAATAGCAATCTGAGCACATTCGCGCATAAATGAAATGATCACAATTTTCTCAAAAACTATAACAGATGCAAACTTGTCCTGTGTGGTGGAGATGAGATTTGATAAAGTAAGTGGAAATCCAGTAAAAGTTTCATTTGGCTACTTTGCACTCTCGAGATAATCGTCACCATGTGCCAAATGCAATAGAATATCAATCTGAACACATTCGCGCATAAATGAAATGACCACAATTTTCTCAAAAACTATAACAGATGCAAACTTGTCCTGTATGGTGGAGATGAGATTTGATAAAGTAAGTGGAAATCCAGTAAAAGTTTCATTTGGCTACTTTGCACTCTCGAGATAATCGTCACCATGTGCCAAATGCAATAGAATATCAATCTGAACACATTCGCGCATATATGAAATGACCACAATTTTCTCCAAAACTATAACAGATGCAAACTTGTCCTGTGTGGTGGAGATGAGATTTGATAAAGTAAGTGGAAATCCAGTAAAAGTTTCATTTGGCTACTTTGCACTCTCGAGATAATCGTCACCATGTGCCAAATGCAATAGAATAGCAATCTGAGCACATTCGCGCATAAATGAAATGACCACAATTTTCTCAAAAACTATAACAGATGCAAACTTGTCCTGTGTGGTGGAGATGAGATTTGATAAAGTAAGTGGAAATCCAGTAAAAGTTTCATTTGGCTACTTTGCACTCTCGAGATAATCGTCACCATGTGCCAAATGCAATAGAATAGCAATCTGAGCACATTCGCGCATAAATGAAATGATCACAATTTTCTCAAAAACTATAACAGATGCAAACTTGTCCTGTGTGGTGGAGATGAGATTTGATAAAGTAAGTGGAAATCCAGTAAAAGTTTCATTTGGCTACTTTGCACTCTCGAGATAATCGTCACCATGTGCCAAATGCAATAGAATATCAATCTGAACACATTCGCGCATATATGAAATGACCACAATTTTCTCCAAAACTATAACAGATGCAAACTTGTCCTGTGTGGTGGAGATGAGATTTGATAAAGTAAGTGGAAATCCAGTAAAAGTTTCATTTGGCTACTTTGCACTCTCGAGATAATCGTCACCATGTGCCAAATGCAATAGAATAGCAATCTGAGCACATTCGCGCATAAATGAAATGACCACAATTTTCTCAAAAACTATAACAGATGCAAACTTGTCCTGTGTGGTGGAGATGAGATTTCATAAAGTAAGTGGAAATCCAGTAAAAGTTTCATTTGGCTACTTTGCACTCTCGAGATATTCGTCACCATGTGCCAAATGCAATAGAATAGCAATCTGAACACATTCGCGCATAAATGAAATGACCACAATTTTCTCCAAAACTATAACAGATGCAAACTTGTCCTGTGTGGTGGAGATGAGATTTGATAAAATAAGTGGAAATCCAGTAAAAGTTTCATTTGGCTACTTTGCACTCTCGAGATAATCGTCACCATGTGCCAAATGCAATAGAATAGCAATCTGAACACATTCGGGCATAAATGAAATGACCACAATTTTCTCCAAAACTATAACAGATGCAAACTTGTCCTGTGTGGTGGAGATGAGATTTGATAAAGTAAGTGGAAATCCAGTAAAAGTTTCATTTGGCTACTTTGCACTCTCGAGATAATCGTCACCATGTGCCAAATGCAATAGAATAGCAATCTGAGCACATTCGCGCATAAATGAAATGACTACAATTTTCTCAAAAACTATAACAGATGCAAACTTGTCCTGTATGGTGGAGATGAGATTTGATAAAGTAAGTGGAAATCCAGTAAAAGTTTCATTTGGCTACTTTGCACTCTCGAGATAATCGTCACCATGTGCCAAATGCAATAGAATATCAATCTGAACACATTCGCGCATATATGAAATGACCACAATTTTCTCCAAAACTATAACAGATGCAAACTTGTCCTGTGTGGTGGAGATGAGATTTGATAAAGTAAGTGGAAATCCAGTAAAAGTTTCATTTGGCTACTTTGCACTCTCGAGATAATCGTCACCATGTGCCAAATGCAATAGAATAGCAATCTGAGCACATTCGCGCATAAATGAAATGACCACAATTTTCTCAAAAACTATAACAGATGCAAACTTGTCCTGTGTGGTGGAGATGAGATTTGATAAAGTAAGTGGAAATCCAGTAAAAGTTTCATTTGGCTACTTTGCACTCTCGAGATAATCGTCACCATGTGCCAAATGCAATAGAATAGCAATCTGAGCACATTCGCGCATAAATGAAATGATCACAATTTTCTCAAAAACTATAACAGATGCAAACTTGTCCTGTGTGGTGGAGATGAGATTTGATAAAGTAAGTGGAAATCCAGTAAAAGTTTCATTTGGCTACTTTGCACTCTCGAGATAATCGTCACCATGTGCCAAATGCAATAGAATAGCAATCTGAACACATTCGCGCATATATGAAATGACCACAATTTTCTCCAAAACTATAACAGATGCAAACTTGTCCTGTGTGGTGGAGATGAGATTTGATAAAGTAAGTGGAAATCCAGTAAAAGTTTCATTTGGCTACTTTGCACTCTCGAGATAATCGTCACCATGTGCCAAATGCAATAGAATAGCAATCTGAGCACATTCGCGCATAAATGAAATGACCACAATTTTCTCAAAAACTATAACAGATGCAAACTTGTCCTGTGTGGTGGAGATGAGATTTGATAAAGTAAGTGGAAATCCAGTAAAAGTTTCATTTGGCTACTTTGCACTCTCGAGATAATCGTCACCATGTGCCAAATGCAATAGAATAGCAATCTGAGCACATTCGCGCATAAATGAAATGATCACAATTTTCTCAAAAACTATAACAGATGCAAACTTGTCCTGTGTGGTGGAGATGAGATTTGATAAAGTAAGTGGAAATCCAGTAAAAGTTTCATTTGGCTACTTTGCACTCTCGAGATAATCGTCACCATGTGCCAAATGCAATAGAATATCAATCTGAACACATTCGCGCATATATGAAATGACCACAATTTTCTCCAAAACTATAACAGATGCAAACTTGTCCTGTGTGGTGGAGATGAGATTTGATAAAGTAAGTGGAAATCCAGTAAAAGTTTCATTTGGCTACTTTGCACTCTCGAGATAATCGTCACCATGTGCCAAATGCAATAGAATAGCAATCTGAGCACATTCGCGCATAAATGAAATGACCACAATTTTCTCAAAAACTATAACAGATGCAAACTTGTCCTGTGTGGTGGAGATGAGATTTGATAAAGTAAGTGGAAATCCAGTAAAAGTTTCATTTGGCTACTTTGCACTCTCGAGATAATCGTCACCATGTGCCAAATGCAATAGAATAGCAATCTGAACACATTCGCGCATAAATGAAATGACCACAATTTTCTCCAAAACTATAACAGATGCAAACTTGTCCTGTGTGGTGGAGATGAGATTTGATAAAGTAAGTGGAAATCCAGTAAAAGTTTCATTTGGCTACTTTGCACTCTCGAGATAATCGTCACCATGTGCCAAATGCAATAGAATAGCAATCTGAACACATTCGGGCATAAATGAAATGACCACAATTTTCTCCAAAACTATAACAGATGCAAACTTGTCCTGTGTGGTGGAGATGAGATTTGATAAAGTAAGTGGAAATCCAGTAAAAGTTTCATTTGGCTACTTTGCACTCTCGAGATAATCGTCACCATGTGCCAAATGCAATAGAATAGCAATCTGAGCACATTCGCGCATAAATGAAATGACTACAATTTTCTCAAAAACTATAACAGATGCAAACTTGTCCTGTATGGTGGAGATGAGATTTGATAAAGTAAGTGGAAATCCAGTAAAAGTTTCATTTGGCTACTTTGCACTCTCGAGATAATCGTCACCATGTGCCAAATGCAATAGAATATCAATCTGAACACATTCGCGCATATATGAAATGACCACAATTTTCTCCAAAACTATAACAGATGCAAACTTGTCCTGTGTGGTGGAGATGAGATTTGATAAACTAAGTGGAAATCCAGTAAAAGTTTCATTTGGCTACTTTGCACTCTCGAGATAATCGTCACCATGTGCCAAATGCAATAGAATAGCAATCTGAGCACATTCGCGCATAAATGAAATGACCACAATTTTCTCAAAAACTATAACAGATGCAAACTTGTCCTGTGTGGTGGAGATGAGATTTGATAAAGTAAGTGGAAATCCAGTAAAAGTTTCATTTGGCTACTTTGCACTCTCGAGATAATCGTCACCATGTGCCAAATGCAATAGAATAGCAATCTGAGCACATTCGCGCATAAATGAAATGATCCCAATTTTCTCAAAAACTATAACAGATGCAAACTTGTCCTGTGTGGTGGAGATGAGATTTGATAAAGTAAGTGGAAATCCAGTAAAAGTTTCATTTGGCTACTTTGCACTCTCGAGATAATCGTCACCATGTGCCAAATGCAATAGAATATCAATCTGAACACATTCGCGCATATATGAAATGACCACAATTTTCTCCAAAACTATAACAGATGCAAACTTGTCCTGTGTGGTGGAGATGAGATTTGATAAAGTAAGTGGAAATCCAGTAAAGGTTTCATTTGGCTACTTTGCACTCTCGAGATAATCGTCACCATGTGCCAAATGCAATAGAATAGCAATCTGAGCACATTCGCGCATAAATGAAATGACCACAATTTTCTCAAAAACTATAACAGATGCAAACTTGTCCTGTGTGGTGGAGATGAGATTTGATAAAGTAAGTGGAAATCCAGTAAAAGTTTCATTTGGCTACTTTGCACTCTCGAGATAATCGTCACCATGTGCCAAATGCAATAGAATAGCAATCTGAACACATTCGCGCATAAATGAAATGACCACAATTTTCTCCAAAACTATAACAGATGCAAACTTGTCCTGTGTGGTGGAGATGAGATTTGATAAAGTAAGTGGAAATCCAGTAAAAGTTTCATTTGGCTACTTTGCACTCTCGAGATAATCGTCACCATGTGCCAAATGCAATAGAATAGCAATCTGAACACATTCGGGCATAAATGAAATGACCACAATTTTCTCCAAAACTATAACAGATGCAAACTTGTCCTGTGTGGTGGAGATGAGATTTGATAAAGTAAGTGGAAATCCAGTAAAAGTTTCATTTGGCTACTTTGCACTCTCGAGATAATCGTCACCATGTGCCAAATGCAATAGAATAGCAATCTGAGCACATTCGCGCATAAATGAAATGACCACAATTTTCTCAAAAACTATAACAGATGCAAACTTGTCCTGTTTGGTGGAGATGAGATTTGATAAAGTAAGTGGAAATCCAGTAAAAGTTTCATTTGGCTACTTTGCACTCTCGAGATAATCGTCACCATGTGCCAAATGCAATAGAATAGCAATCTGAACACATTCGCGCATAAATGAAATGACCACAATTTTCTCCAAAACTATAACAGATGCAAACTTGTCCTGTGTGGTGGAGATGAGATTTGATAAAGTAAGTGGAAATCCAGTAAAAGTTTCATTTGGCTACTTTGCACTCTCGAGATAATCGTCACCATGTGCCAAATGCAATAGAATAGCAATCTGAACACATTCGGGCATAAATGAAATGACCACAATTTTCTCCAAAACTATAACAGATGCAAACTTGTCCTGTGTGGTGGAGATGAGATTTGATAAAGTAAGTGGAAATCCAGTAAAAGTTTCATTTGGCTACTTTGCACTCTCGAGATAATCGTCACCATGTGCCAAATGCAATAGAATAGCAATCTGAGCACATTCGCGCATAAATGAAATGACTACAATTTTCTCAAAAACTATAACAGATGCAAACTTGTCCTGTATGGTGGAGATGAGATTTGATAAAGTAAGTGGAAATCCAGTAAAAGTTTCATTTGGCTACTTTGCACTCTCGAGATAATCGTCACCATGTGCCAAATGCAATAGAATATCAATCTGAACACATTCGCGCATATATGAAATGACCACAATTTTCTCCAAAACTATAACAGATGCAAACTTGTCCTGTGTGGTGGAGATGAGATTTGATAAACTAAGTGGAAATCCAGTAAAAGTTTCATTTGGCTACTTTGCACTCTCGAGATAATCGTCACCATGTGCCAAATGCAATAGAATAGCAATCTGAGCACATTCGCGCATAAATGAAATGACCACAATTTTCTCAAAAACTATAACAGATGCAAACTTGTCCTGTGTGGTGGAGATGAGATTTGATAAAGTAAGTGGAAATACAGTAAAAGTTTCATTTGGCTACTTTGCACTCTCGAGATAATCGTCACCATGTGCCAAATGCAATAGAATAGCAATCTGAGCACATTCGCGCATAAATGAAATGATCACAATTTTCTCAAAAACTATAACAGATGCAAACTTGTCCTGTGTGGTGGAGATGAGATTTGATAAAGTAAGTGGAAATCCAGTAAAAGTTTCATTTGGCTACTTTGCACTCTCGAGATAATCGTCACCATGTGCCAAATGCAATAGAATATCAATCTGAACACATTCGCGCATATATGAAATGACCACAATTTTCTCCAAAACTATAACAGATGCAAACTTGTCCTGTGTGGTGGAGATGAGATTTGATAAAGTAAGTGGAAATCCAGTAAAAGTTTCATTTGGCTACTTTGCACTCTCGAGATAATCGTCACCATGTGCCAAATGCAATAGAATAGCAATCTGAGCACATTCGCGCATAAATGAAATGACCACAATTTTCTCAAAAACTATAACAGATGCAAACTTGTCCTGTGTGGTGGAGATGAGATTTGATAAAGTAAGTGGAAATCCAGTAAAAGTTTCATATGGCTACTTTGCACTCTCGAGATAATCGTCACCATGTGCCAAATGCAATAGAATAGCAATCTGAGCACATTCGCGCATAAATGAAATGATCACAATTTTCTCAAAAACTATAACAGATGCAAACTTGTCCTGTGTGGTGGAGATGAGATTTGATAAAGTAAGTGGAAATCCAGTAAAAGTTTCATTTGGCTACTTTGCACTCTCGAGATAATCGTCACCATGTGCCAAGTGCAATAGAATATCAATCTGAACACATTCGCGCATATATGAAATTACCACAATTTTCTCCAAAACTATAACAGATGCAAACTTGTCCTGTGTGGTGGAGATGAGATTTGATAAAGTAAGTGGAAATCCAGTAAAAGTTTCATTTGGCTACTTTGCACTCTCGAGATAATCGTCACCATGTGCCAAATGCAATAGAATAGCAATCTGAGCACATTCGCGCATAAATGAAATGACCACAATTTTCTCAAAAACTATAACAGATGCAAACTTGTCCTGTGTGGTGGAGATGAGATTTGATAAAGTAAGTGGAAATCCAGTAAAAGTTTCATTTGGCTACTTTGCACTCTCGAGATAATCGTCACCATGTGCCAAATGCAATAGAATAGCAATCTGAACACATTCGCGCATAAATGAAATGACCACAATTTTCTCCAAAACTATAACAGATGCAAACTTGTCCTGTGTGGTGGAGATGAGATTTGATAAAGTAAGTGGAAATCCAGTAAAAGTTTCATTTGGCTACTTTGCACTCTCGAGATAATCGTCACCATGTGCCAAATGCAATAGAATAGCAATCTGAACACATTCGGGCATAAATGAAATGACCACAATTTTCTCCAAAACTATAACAGATGCAAACTTGTCCTGTGTGGTGGAGATGAGATTTGATAAAGTAAGTGGAAATCCAGTAAAAGTTTCATTTGGCTACTTTGCACTCTCGAGATAATCGTCACCATGTGCCAAATGCAATAGAATAGCAATCTGAGCACATTCGCGCATAAATGAAATGACCACAATTTTCTCAAAAACTATAACAGATGCAAACTTGTCCTGTATGGTGGAGATGAGATTTGATAAAGTAAGTGGAAATCCAGTAAAAGTTTCATTTGGCTACTTTGCACTCTCGAGATAATCGTCACCATGTGCCAAATGCAATAGAATAGCAATCTGAGCACATTCGCGCATAAATGAAATGACCACAATTTTCTCAAAAACTATAACAGATGCAAACTTGTCCTGTGTGGTGGAGATGAGATTTGATAAAGTGGAAATCCAGTAAAAGTTTCATTTGGCTACTTTGCACTCTCGAGATAATCGTCACCATGTGCCAAATGCAATAGAATAGCAATCTGAACACATTCGCGCATAAATGAAATGACCACAATTTTCTCCAAAACTATAACAGATGCAAACTTGTCCTGTGTGGTGGAGATGAGATTTGATAAAGTAAGTGGAAATCCAGTAAAAGTTTCATTTGGCTACTTTGCACTCTCGAGATAATCGTCACCATGTGCTAAATGCAATAGAATAGCAATCTGAACACATTCGCGCATAAATGAAATGACCACAATTTTCTCCAAAACTATAACAGATGCAAACTTGTCCTGTGTGGTGGAGATGAGATTTGATAAAGTAAGTGGAAATCCAGTAAAAGTTTCATTTGGCTACTTTGCACTCTCGAGATAATCGTCACCATGTGCCAAATGCAATAGAATAGCAATCTGAGCACATTCGCGCATAAATGAAATGACCACAATTTTCTCAAAAACTATAACAGATGCAAACTTGTCCTGTATGGTGGAGATGAGATTTGATAAAGTAAGTGGAAATCCAGTAAAAGTTTCATTTGGCTACTTTGCACTCTCGAGATAATCGTCACCATGTGCCAAATGCAATAGAATATCAATCTGAACACATTCGCGCATATATGAAATGACCACAATTTTCTCCAAAACTATAACAGATGCAAACTTGTCCTGTGTGGTGGAGATGAGATTTGATAAAGTAAGTGGAAATCCAGTAAAAGTTTCATTTGGCTACTTTGCACTCTCGAGATAATCGTCACCATGTGCCAAATGCAATAGAATAGCAATCTGAACACATTCGCGCATAAATGAAATGACCACAATTTTCTCCAAAACTATAACAGATGCAAACTTGTCCTGTGTGGTGGAGATGAGATTTGATAAAGTAAGTGGAAATCCAGTAAAAGTTTCATTTGGCTACTTTGCACTCTCGAAATAATCGTCACCATGTGCCAAATGCAATAGAATAGCAATCTGAACACATTCGCGCATATAAGAAATGACCACAATTTTCTCCAAAACTATAACAGATGCAAACTTGTCCTGTGTGGTGGAGATGAGATTTGATAAAGTAAGTGAAAATCCAGTAAAAGTTTCATATGGCTACTTTGCACTCTCGAGATAATCGTCACCATGTGCCAAGTGCAATAGAATATCAATCTGAACACATTCGCGCATATATGAAATTACCACAATTTTCTCCAAAACTATAACAGATGCAAACTTGTCCTGTGTGGTGGAGATGAGATTTGATAAAGTAAGTGGAAATCCAGTAAAAGTTTCATTTGGCTACTTTGCACTCTCGAGATAATCGTCACCATGTGCCAAATGCAATAGAATAGCAATCTGAGCACATTCGCGCATAAATGAAATGACCACAATTTTCTCAAAAACTATAACAGATGCAAACTTGTCCTGTGTGGTGGAGATGAGATTTGATAAAGTAAGTGGAAATCCAGTAAAAGTTTCATTTGGCTACTTTGCACTCTCGAGATAATCGTCACCATGTGCCAAATGCAATAGAATAGCAATCTGAACACATTCGCGCATAAATGAAATGACCACAATTTTCTCCAAAACTATAACAGATGCAAACTTGTCCTGTGTGGTGGAGATGAGATTTGATAAAGTAAGTGGAAATCCAGTAAAAGTTTCATTTGGCTACTTTGCACTCTCGAGATAATCGTCACCATGTGCCAAATGCAATAGAATAGCAATCTGAACACATTCGGGCATAAATGAAATGACCACAATTTTCTCCAAAACTATAACAGATGCAAACTTGTCCTGTGTGGTGGAGATGAGATTTGATAAAGTAAGTGGAAATCCAGTAAAAGTTTCATTTGGCTACTTTGCACTCTCGAGATAATCGTCACCATGTGCCAAATGCAATAGAATAGCAATCTGAGCACATTCGCGCATAAATGAAATGACCACAATTTTCTCAAAAACTATAACAGATGCAAACTTGTCCTGTATGGTGGAGATGAGATTTGATAAAGTAAGTGGAAATCCAGTAAAAGTTTCATTTGGCTACTTTGCACTCTCGAGATAATCGTCACCATGTGCCAAATGCAATAGAATAGCAATCTGAGCACATTCGCGCATAAATGAAATGACCACAATTTTCTCAAAAACTATAACAGATGCAAACTTGTCCTGTGTGGTGGAGATGAGATTTGATAAAGTGGAAATCCAGTAAAAGTTTCATTTGGCTACTTTGCACTCTCGAGATAATCGTCACCATGTGCCAAATGCAATAGAATAGCAATCTGAACACATTCGCGCATAAATGAAATGACCACAATTTTCTCCAAAACTATAACAGATGCAAACTTGTCCTGTGTGGTGGAGATGAGATTTGATAAAGTAAGTGGAAATCCAGTAAAAGTTTCATTTGGCTACTTTGCACTCTCGAGATAATCGTCACCATGTGCTAAATGCAATAGAATAGCAATCTGAACACATTCGCGCATAAATGAAATGACCACAATTTTCTCCAAAACTATAACAGATGCAAACTTGTCCTGTGTGGTGGAGATGAGATTTGATAAAGTAAGTGGAAATCCAGTAAAAGTTTCATTTGGCTACTTTGCACTCTCGAGATAATCGTCACCATGTGCCAAATGCAATAGAATAGCAATCTGAGCACATTCGCGCATAAATGAAATGACCACAATTTTCTCAAAAACTATAACAGATGCAAACTTGTCCTGTATGGTGGAGATGAGATTTGATAAAGTAAGTGGAAATCCAGTAAAAGTTTCATTTGGCTACTTTGCACTCTCGAGATAATCGTCACCATGTGCCAAATGCAATAGAATATCAATCTGAACACATTCGCGCATATATGAAATGACCACAATTTTCTCCAAAACTATAACAGATGCAAACTTGTCCTGTGTGGTGGAGATGAGATTTGATAAAGTAAGTGGAAATCCAGTAAAAGTTTCATTTGGCTACTTTGCACTCTCGAGATAATCGTCACCATGTGCCAAATGCAATAGAATAGCAATCTGAACACATTCGCGCATAAATGAAATGACCACAATTTTCTCCAAAACTATAACAGATGCAAACTTGTCCTGTGTGGTGGAGATGAGATTTGATAAAGTAAGTGGAAATCCAGTAAAAGTTTCATTTGGCTACTTTGCACTCTCGAAATAATCGTCACCATGTGCCAAATGCAATAGAATAGCAATCTGAACACATTCGCGCATATAAGAAATGACCACAATTTTCTCCAAAACTATAACAGATGCAAACTTGTCCTGTGTGGTGGAGATGAGATTTGATAAAGTAAGTGAAAATCCAGTAAAAGTTTCATATGGCTACTTTGCACTCTCGAGATAATCGTCACCATGTGCCAAATGCAATAGAATAGCAATCTGAACACATTCGCGCATAAATGAAATGACCACAATTTTCTCAAAAACTATAACAGATGCAAACTTGTCCTGTATGGTGGAGATGAGATTTGATAAAGTAAGTGGAAATCCAGTAAAAGTTTCATTTGGCTACTTTGCACTCTCGAGATAATCGTCACCATGTGCCAAATGCAATAGAATAGCAATCTGAGCACATTCGCGCATAAATGAAATGACCACAATTTTCTCAAAAACTATAACAGATGCAAACTTGTCCTGTGTGGTGGAGATGAGATTTGATAAAGTGGAAATCCAGTAAAAGTTTCATTTGGCTACTTTGCACTCTCGAGATAATCGTCACCATGTGCCAAATGCAATAGAATAGCAATCTGAACACATTCGCGCATAAATGAAATGACCACAATTTTCTCCAAAACTATAACAGATGCAAACTTGTCCTGTGTGGTGGAGATGAGATTTGATAAAGTAAGTGGAAATCCAGTAAAAGTTTCATTTGGCTACTTTGCACTCTCGAGATAATCGTCACCATGTGCTAAATGCAATAGAATAGCAATCTGAACACATTCGCGCATAAATGAAATGACCACAATTTTCTCCAAAACTATAACAGATGCAAACTTGTCCTGTGTGGTGGAGATGAGATTTGATAAAGTAAGTGGAAATCCAGTAAAAGTTTCATTTGGCTACTTTGCACTCTCGAGATAATCGTCACCATGTGCCAAATGCAATAGAATAGCAATCTGAGCACATTCGCGCATAAATGAAATGACCACAATTTTTTCAAAAACTATAACAGATGCAAACTTGTCCTGTATGGTGGAGATGAGATTTGATAAAGTAAGTGGAAATCCAGTAAAAGTTTCATTTGGCTACTTTGCACTCTCGAGATAATCGTCACCATGTGCCAAATGCAATAGAATATCAATCTGAACACATTCGCGCATATATGAAATGACCACAATTTTCTCCAAAACTATAACAGATGCAAACTTGTCCTGTGTGGTGGAGATGAGATTTGATAAAGTAAGTGGAAATCCAGTAAAAGTTTCATTTGGCTACTTTGCACTCTCGAGATAATCGTCACCATGTGCCAAATGCAATAGAATAGCAATCTGAACACATTCGCGCATAAATGAAATGACCACAATTTTCTCCAAAACTATAACAGATGCAAACTTGTCCTGTGTGGTGGAGATGAGATTTGATAAAGTAAGTGGAAATCCAGTAAAAGTTTCATTTGGCTACTTTGCACTCTCGAAATAATCGTCACCATGTGCCAAATGCAATAGAATAGCAATCTGAACACATTCGCGCATATAAGAAATGACCACAATTTTCTCCAAAACTATAACAGATGCAAACTTGTCCTGTGTGGTGGAGATGAGATTTGATAAAGTAAGTGAAAATCCAGTAAAAGTTTCATATGGCTACTTTGCACTCTCGAGATAATCGTCACCATGTGCCAAATGCAATAGAATAGCAATCTGAACACATTCGCGCATAAATGAAATGACCACAATTTTCTCCAAAACTATAACAGATGCAAACTTGTCCTGTGTGGTGGAGATGAGATTTGAAAAAGTAAGTGGAAATTCAGTAAAAGTTTCATTTGGCTACTTTGCACTCTCGAGATAATCGTCACCATGTGCCAAATGCAATAGAATAGCAATCTGAACACATTCGCGCATAAATGAAATGACCACAATTTTCTCCAAAACTATAACAGATGCAAACTTGTCCTGTGTGGTGGAGATGAGATTTGATAAAGTAAGTGGAAATCCAGTAAAAGTTTCATTTGGCTACTTTGCACTCTCGAGATAATCGTCACCATGTGCCAAATGCAATAGAATAGCAATCTGAACACATTCGCGCATAAATGAAATGACCACAATTTTCTCCAAAACTATAACAGATGCAAACTTGTCCTGTGTGGTGGAGATGAGATTTGATAAAGTAAGTGGAAATCCAGTAAAAGTTTCATTTGGCTACTTTGCACTCTCGAGATAATCGTCACCATGTGCCAAATGCAATAGAATAGCAATCTGAGCACATTCGCGCATAAATGAAATGACCACAATTTTCTTAAAAACTATAACAAATGCAAACTTGTCCTGTGTGGTGGAGATGAGATTTGATAAAGTAATTGGAAATCCAGTAAAAGTTTCATTTGGCTACTTTGCACTCTCGAGATAATCGTCACCATGTGCCAAATGCAATAGAATAGCAATCTGAACACATTCGCGCATAAATGAAATGACCACAATTTTCTCCAAAACTATAACAGATGCAAACTTGTCCTGTGTGGTGGAGATGAGATTTGATAAAGTAAGTGGAAATCCAGTAAAAGTTTCATTTGGCTACTTTGCACTCTCGAAATAATCGTCACCATGTGCCAAATGCAATAGAATAGCAATCTGAACACATTCGCGCATATAAGAAATGACCACAATTTTCTCCAAAACTATAACAGATGCAAACTTGTCCTGTGTGGTGGAGATGAGATTTGATAAAGTAAGTGAAAATCCAGTAAAAGTTTCATATGGCTACTTTGCACTCTCGAGATAATCGTCACCATGTGCCAAGTGCAATAGAATATCAATCTGAACACATTCGCGCATATATGAAATTACCACAATTTTCTCCAAAACTATAACAGATGCAAACTTGTCCTGTGTGGTGGAGATGAGATTTGATAAAGTAAGTGGAAATCCAGTAAAAGTTTCATTTGGCTACTTTGCACTCTCGAGATAATCGTCACCATGTGCCAAATGCAATAGAATAGCAATCTGAGCACATTCGCGCATAAATGAAATGACCACAATTTTCTCAAAAACTATAACAGATGCAAACTTGTCCTGTGTGGTGGAGATGAGATTTGATAAAGTAAGTGGAAATCCAGTAAAAGTTTCATTTGGCTACTTTGCACTCTCGAGATAATCGTCACCATGTGCCAAATGCAATAGAATAGCAATCTGAGCACATTCGCGCATAAATGAAATGACCACAATTTTCTCAAAAACTATAACAGATGCAAACTTGTCCTGTATGGTGGAGATGAGATTTGATAAAGTAAGTGGAAATCCAGTAAAAGTTTCATTTGGCTACTTTGCACTCTCGAGATAATCGTCACCATGTGCCAAATGCAATAGAATAGCAATCTGAGCACATTCGCGCATAAATGAAATGACCACAATTTTCTCAAAAACTATAACAGATGCAAACTTGTCCTGTGTGGTGGAGATGAGATTTGATAAAGTGGAAATCCAGTAAAAGTTTCATTTGGCTACTTTGCACTCTCGAGATAATCGTCACCATGTGCCAAATGCAATAGAATAGCAATCTGAACACATTCGCGCATAAATGAAATGACCACAATTTTCTCCAAAACTATAACAGATGCAAACTTGTCCTGTGTGGTGGAGATGAGATTTGATAAAGTAAGTGGAAATCCAGTAAAAGTTTCATTTGGCTACTTTGCACTCTCGAGATAATCGTCACCATGTGCTAAATGCAATAGAATAGCAATCTGAACACATTCGCGCATAAATGAAATGACCACAATTTTCTCCAAAACTATAACAGATGCAAACTTGTCCTGTGTGGTGGAGATGAGATTTGATAAAGTAAGTGGAAATCCAGTAAAAGTTTCATTTGGCTACTTTGCACTCTCGAGATAATCGTCACCATGTGCCAAATGCAATAGAATAGCAATCTGAGCACATTCGCGCATAAATGAAATGACCACAATTTTCTCAAAAACTATAACAGATGCAAACTTGTCCTGTATGGTGGAGATGAGATTTGATAAAGTAAGTGGAAATCCAGTAAAAGTTTCATTTGGCTACTTTGCACTCTCGAGATAATCGTCACCATGTGCCAAATGCAATAGAATATCAATCTGAACACATTCGCGCATATATGAAATGACCACAATTTTCTCCAAAACTATAACAGATGCAAACTTGTCCTGTGTGGTGGAGATGAGATTTGATAAAGTAAGTGGAAATCCAGTAAAAGTTTCATTTGGCTACTTTGCACTCTCGAGATAATCGTCACCATGTGCCAAATGCAATAGAATAGCAATCTGAACACATTCGCGCATAAATGAAATGACCACAATTTTCTCCAAAACTATAACAGATGCAAACTTGTCCTGTGTGGTGGAGATGAGATTTGATAAAGTAAGTGGAAATCCAGTAAAAGTTTCATTTGGCTACTTTGCACTCTCGAAATAATCGTCACCATGTGCCAAATGCAATAGAATAGCAATCTGAACACATTCGCGCATATAAGAAATGACCACAATTTTCTCCAAAACTATAACAGATGCAAACTTGTCCTGTGTGGTGGAGATGAGATTTGATAAAGTAAGTGAAAATCCAGTAAAAGTTTCATATGGCTACTTTGCACTCTCGAGATAATCGTCACCATGTGCCAAATGCAATAGAATAGCAATCTGAACACATTCGCGCATAAATGAAATGACCACAATTTTCTCAAAAACTATAACAGATGCAAACTTGTCCTGTATGGTGGAGATGAGATTTGATAAAGTAAGTGGAAATCCAGTAAAAGTTTCATTTGGCTACTTTGCACTCTCGAGATAATCGTCACCATGTGCCAAATGCAATAGAATATCAATCTGAACACATTCGCGCATATATGAAATGACCACAATTTTCTCCAAAACTATAACAGATGCAAACTTGTCCTGTGTGGTGGAGATGAGATTTGATAAAGTAAGTGGAAATCCAGTAAAAGTTTCATTTGGCTACTTTGCACTCTCGAGATAATCGTCACCATGTGCCAAATGCAATAGAATAGCAATCTGAGCACATTCGCGCATAAATGAAATGACCACAATTTTCTCAAAAACTATAACAGATGCAAACTTGTCCTGTATGGTGGAGATGAGATTTGATAAAGTAAGTGGAAATCCAGTAAAAGTTTCATTTGGCTACTTTGCACTCTCGAGATAATCGTCACCATGTGCCAAATGCAATAGAATAGCAATCTGAGCACATTCGCGCATAAATGAAATGACCACAATTTTCTCAAAAACTATAACAGATGCAAACTTGTCCTGTGTGGTGGAGATGAGATTTGATAAAGTGGAAATCCAGTAAAAGTTTCATTTGGCTACTTTGCACTCTCGAGATAATCGTCACCATGTGCCAAATGCAATAGAATAGCAATCTGAACACATTCGCGCATAAATGAAATGACCACAATTTTCTCCAAAACTATAACAGATGCAAACTTGTCCTGTGTGGTGGAGATGAGATTTGATAAAGTAAGTGGAAATCCAGTAAAAGTTTCATTTGGCTACTTTGCACTCTCGAGATAATCGTCACCATGTGCTAAATGCAATAGAATAGCAATCTGAACACATTCGCGCATAAATGAAATGACCACAATTTTCTCCAAAACTATAACAGATGCAAACTTGTCCTGTGTGGTGGAGATGAGATTTGATAAAGTAAGTGGAAATCCAGTAAAAGTTTCATTTGGCTACTTTGCACTCTCGAGATAATCGTCACCATGTGCCAAATGCAATAGAATAGCAATCTGAGCACATTCGCGCATAAATGAAATGACCACAATTTTCTCAAAAACTATAACAGATGCAAACTTGTCCTGTATGGTGGAGATGAGATTTGATAAAGTAAGTGGAAATCCAGTAAAAGTTTCATTTGGCTACTTTGCACTCTCGAGATAATCGTCACCATGTGCCAAATGCAATAGAATATCAATCTGAACACATTCGCGCATATATGAAATGACCACAATTTTCTCCAAAACTATAACAGATGCAAACTTGTCCTGTGTGGTGGAGATGAGATTTGATAAAGTAAGTGGAAATCCAGTAAAAGTTTCATTTGGCTACTTTGCACTCTCGAGATAATCGTCACCATGTGCCAAATGCAATAGAATAGCAATCTGAACACATTCGCGCATAAATGAAATGACCACAATTTTCTCCAAAACTATAACAGATGCAAACTTGTCCTGTGTGGTGGAGATGAGATTTGATAAAGTAAGTGGAAATCCAGTAAAAGTTTCATTTGGCTACTTTGCACTCTCGAAATAATCGTCACCATGTGCCAAATGCAATAGAATAGCAATCTGAACACATTCGCGCATATAAGAAATGACCACAATTTTCTCCAAAACTATAACAGATGCAAACTTGTCCTGTGTGGTGGAGATGAGATTTGATAAAGTAAGTGAAAATCCAGTAAAAGTTTCATATGGCTACTTTGCACTCTCGAGATAATCGTCACCATGTGCCAAGTGCAATAGAATATCAATCTGAACACATTCGCGCATATATGAAATTACCACAATTTTCTCCAAAACTATAACAGATGCAAACTTGTCCTGTGTGGTGGAGATGAGATTTGATAAAGTAAGTGGAAATCCAGTAAAAGTTTCATTTGGCTACTTTGCACTCTCGAGATAATCGTCACCATGTGCCAAATGCAATAGAATAGCAATCTGAGCACATTCGCGCATAAATGAAATGACCACAATTTTCTCAAAAACTATAACAGATGCAAACTTGTCCTGTGTGGTGGAGATGAGATTTGATAAAGTAAGTGGAAATCCAGTAAAAGTTTCATTTGGCTACTTTGCACTCTCGAGATAATCGTCACCATGTGCCAAATGCAATAGAATAGCAATCTGAACACATTCGCGCATAAATGAAATGACCACAATTTTCTCCAAAACTATAACAGATGCAAACTTGTCCTGTGTGGTGGAGATGAGATTTGATAAAGTAAGTGGAAATCCAGTAAAAGTTTCATTTGGCTACTTTGCACTCTCGAGATAATCGTCACCATGTGCCAAATGCAATAGAATAGCAATCTGAGCACATTCGCGCATAAATGAAATGACCACAATTTTCTCAAAAACTATAACAGATGCAAACTTGTCCTGTATGGTGGAGATGAGATTTGATAAAGTAAGTGGAAATCCAGTAAAAGTTTCATTTGGCTACTTTGCACTCTCGAGATAATCGTCACCATGTGCCAAATGCAATAGAATAGCAATCTGAGCACATTCGCGCATAAATGAAATGACCACAATTTTCTCAAAAACTATAACAGATGCAAACTTGTCCTGTGTGGTGGAGATGAGATTTGATAAAGTGGAAATCCAGTAAAAGTTTCATTTGGCTACTTTGCACTCTCGAGATAATCGTCACCATGTGCCAAATGCAATAGAATAGCAATCTGAACACATTCGCGCATAAATGAAATGACCACAATTTTCTCCAAAACTATAACAGATGCAAACTTGTCCTGTGTGGTGGAGATGAGATTTGATAAAGTAAGTGGAAATCCAGTAAAAGTTTCATTTGGCTACTTTGCACTCTCGAGATAATCGTCACCATGTGCTAAATGCAATAGAATAGCAATCTGAACACATTCGCGCATAAATGAAATGACCACAATTTTCTCCAAAACTATAACAGATGCAAACTTGTCCTGTGTGGTGGAGATGAGATTTGATAAAGTAAGTGGAAATCCAGTAAAAGTTTCATTTGGCTACTTTGCACTCTCGAGATAATCGTCACCATGTGCCAAATGCAATAGAATAGCAATCTGAGCACATTCGCGCATAAATGAAATGACCACAATTTTCTCAAAAACTATAACAGATGCAAACTTGTCCTGTATGGTGGAGATGAGATTTGATAAAGTAAGTGGAAATCCAGTAAAAGTTTCATTTGGCTACTTTGCACTCTCGAGATAATCGTCACCATGTGCCAAATGCAATAGAATATCAATCTGAACACATTCGCGCATATATGAAATGACCACAATTTTCTCCAAAACTATAACAGATGCAAACTTGTCCTGTGTGGTGGAGATGAGATTTGATAAAGTAAGTGGAAATCCAGTAAAAGTTTCATTTGGCTACTTTGCACTCTCGAGATAATCGTCACCATGTGCCAAATGCAATAGAATAGCAATCTGAACACATTCGCGCATAAATGAAATGACCACAATTTTCTCCAAAACTATAACAGATGCAAACTTGTCCTGTGTGGTGGAGATGAGATTTGATAAAGTAAGTGGAAATCCAGTAAAAGTTTCATTTGGCTACTTTGCACTCTCGAAATAATCGTCACCATGTGCCAAATGCAATAGAATAGCAATCTGAACACATTCGCGCATATAAGAAATGACCACAATTTTCTCCAAAACTATAACAGATGCAAACTTGTCCTGTGTGGTGGAGATGAGATTTGATAAAGTAAGTGAAAATCCAGTAAAAGTTTCATATGGCTACTTTGCACTCTCGAGATAATCGTCACCATGTGCCAAATGCAATAGAATAGCAATCTGAACACATTCGCGCATAAATGAAATGACCACAATTTTCTCCAAAACTATAACAGATGCAAACTTGTCCTGTGTGGTGGAGATGAGATTTGAAAAAGTAAGTGGAAATCCAGTAAAAGTTTCATTTGGCTACTTTGCACTCTCGAGATAATCGTCACCATGTGCCAAATGCAATAGAATAGCAATCTGAACACATTCGCGCATAAATGAAATGACCACAATTTTCTCCAAAACTATAACAGATGCAAACTTGTCCTGTGTGGTGGAGATGAGATTTGATAAAGTAAGTGGAAATCCAGTAAAAGTTTCATTTGGCTACTTTGCACTCTCGAGATAATCGTCACCATGTGCCAAATGCAATAGAATAGCAATCTGAACACATTCGCGCATAAATGAAATGACCACAATTTTCTCCAAAACTATAACAGATGCAAACTTGTCCTGTGTGGTGGAGATGAGATTTGATAAAGTAAGTGGAAATCCAGTAAAAGTTTCATTTGGCTACTTTGCACTCTCGAGATAATCGTCACCATGTGCCAAATGCAATAGAATAGCAATCTGAGCACATTCGCGCATAAATGAAATGACCACAATTTTCTTAAAAACTATAACAGATGCAAACTTGTCCTGTGTGGTGGAGATGAGATTTGATAAAGTAATTGGAAATCCAGTAAAAGTTTCATTTGGCTACTTTGCACTCTCGAGATAATCGTCACCATGTGCCAAATGCAATAGAATAGCAATCTGAGCACATTCGCGCATAAATGAAATGACCACAATTTTCTCCAAAACTATAACAGATGCAAACTTGTCCTGTGTGGTGGAGATGAGATTTGATAAAGTAAGTGGAAATCCAGTAAAAGTTTCATTTGGCTACTTTGCACTCTCGAGATAATCGTCACCATGTGCCAAATGCAATAGAATAGCAATCTGAACACATTCGCGCATAAATGAAATGACCACAATTTTCTCCAAAACTATAACAGATGCAAACTTGTCCTGTGTGGTGGAGATGAGATTTGATAAAGTAAGTGGAAATCCAGTAAAAGTTTCATTTGGCTACTTTGCACTCTCGAGATAATCGTCACCATGTGCCAAATGCAATAGAATAGCAATCTGAACACATTCGCGCATAAATGAAATGACCACAATTTTCTCCAAAACTATAGCAGATGCAAACTTGTCCTGTGTGGTGGAGATGAGATTTGATAAAGTAAGTGGAAATCCAGTAAAAGTTTCATTTGGCTACTTTGCACTCTCGAGATAATCGTCACCATGTGCCAAATGCAATAGAATAGCAATCTGAACACATTCGCGCATAAATGAAATGACCACAATTTTCTCCAAAACTATAACAGATGCAAACTTGTCCTGTGTGGTGGAGATGAGATTTGATAAAGTAAGTGGAAATCCAGTAAAAGTTTCATTTGGCTACTTTGCACTCTCGAGATAATCGTCACCATGTGCCAAATGCAATAGAATAGCAATCTGAGCACATTCGCGCATAAATGAAATGACCACAATTTTCTCAAAAACTATAACAGATGCAAACTTGTCCTGTGTGGTGGAGATGAGATTTGATAAAGTAAGTGGAAATCCAGTAAAAGTTTCATTTGGCTAATTTGCACTCTCGAGATAATCGTCACCATGTGCCAAATGCAATAGAATAGCAATCTGAGCACATTCGCGCATAAATGAAATGACCACAATTTTCTCAAAAACTATAACAGATGCAAACTTGTCCTGTGTGGTGGAGATGAGATTTGATAAAGTAAGTGGAAATCCAGTAAAAGTTTCATTTGGCTACTTTGCACTCTCGAGATAATCGTCACCATGTGCCAAATGCAATAGAATAGCAATCTGAGCACATTCGCGCATAAATGAAATGACCACAATTTTCTCAAAAACTATAACAGATGCAAACTTGTCCTGTGTGGTGGAGATGAGATTTGATAAAGTAAGTGGAAATCCAGTAAAAGTTTCATTTGGCTACTTTGCACTCTCGAGATAATCGTCACCATGTGCCAAATGCAATAGAATAGCAATCTGAACACATTCGCGCATAAATGAAATGACCACAATTTTCTCCAAAACTATAACAGATGCAAACTTGTCCTGTGTGGTGGAGATGAGATTTGATAAAGTAAGTGGAAATCCAGTAAAAGTTTCATTTGGCTACTTTGCACTCTCGAGATAATCGTCACCATGTGCCAAATGCAATAGAAGAGCAATCTGAGCACATTCGCGCATAAATGAAATGACCACAATTTTCTCAAAAACTATAACAGATGCAAACTTGTCTTGTGTGGTGGAGATGAGATTTGATAAAGTAAGTGGAAATCCAGTAAAAGTTTCATTTGGCTACTTTGCAATCTCGAGATAATCGTCACCATGTGCCAAATGCAATAGAATAGCAATCTGAGCACATTCGTGCATAAATGAAATGACCACAATTTTCTCCAAAACTATAACAGATGCAAACTTGTCCTGTGTGGTGGAGATGAGATTTGATAAAGTAAGTGGAAATCCAGTAAAAGTTTCATTTGGCTACTTTGCACTCTCGAGATAATCGTCACCATGTGCCAAATGCAATAGAATATCAATCTGAACACATTCGCGCATATATGAAATGACCACAATTTTCTCCAAAACTATAACAGATGCAAACTTGTCCTGTGTGGTGGAGATGAGATTTGATAAAGTAAGTGGAAATCCAGTAAAAGTTTCATTTGGCTACTTTGCACTCTCGAGATAATCGTCACCATGTGCCAAATGCAATAGAATAGCAATCTGAACACATTCGCGCATAAATGAAATGACCACAATTTTCTCCAAAAATATAACAGATGCAAACTTGTCCTGTGTGGTGGATATGAGATTTGATAAAGTAAGTGGAAATCCAGTAAAAGTTTCATTTGGCTACTTTGCACTCTCGAAATAATCGTCACCATGTGCCAAATGCAATAGAATAGCAATCTGAACACATTCGCGCATAAATGAAATGACCACAATTTTCTCCAAAACTATAACAGATGCAAACTTGTCCTGTGTGGTGGAGATGAGATTTGATAAAGTAAGTGGAAATCCAGTAAAAGTTTCATTTGGCTACTTTGCACTCTCGAGATAATCGTCACCATGTGCCAAATGCAATAGAATAGCAATCTGAGCACATTCGCGCATAAATGAAATGACCACAATTTTCTCAAAAACTATAACAGATGCAAACTTGTCCTGTGTGGTGGAGATGAGATTTGATAAAGTAAGTGGAAATCCAGTAAAAGTTTCATTTGGCTACTTTGCACTCTCGAGATAATCGTCACCATGTGCCAAATGCAATAGAATAGCAATCTGAGCACATTCGCGCATAAATGAAATGACCACAATTTTCTCCAAAACTATAACAGATGCAAACTTGTCCTGTGTGGTGGAGATGAGATTTGATAAAGTAAGTGGAAATCCAGTAAAAGTTTCATTTGGCTACTTTGCACTCTCGAGATAATCGTCACCATGTGCCAAATGCAATAGAATAGCAATCTGAACACATTCGCGCATAAATGAAATGACCACAATTTTCTCCAAAACTATAACAGATGCAAACTTGTCCTGTGTGGTGGAGATGAGATTTGATAAAGTAAGTGGAAATCCAGTAAAAGTTTCATTTGGCTACTTTGCACTCTCGAGATAATCGTCACCATGTGCCAAATGCAATAGAATAGCAATCTGAACACATTCGCGCATAAATGAAATGACCACAATTTTCTCCAAAACTATAACAGATGCAAACTTGTCCTGTGCGGTGGAGATGAGATTTGATAAAGTAAGTGGAAATCCAGTAAAAGTTTCATTTGGCTACTTTGCACTCTCGAGATAATCGTCACCATGTGCCAAATGCAATAGAATAGCAATCTGAGCACATTCGCGCATAAATGAAATGACCACAATTTTCTCCAAAACTATAACAGATGCAAACTTGTCCTGTGTGGTGGAGATGAGATTTGATAAAGTAAGTGGAAATCCAGTAAAAGTTTCATTTGGCTACTTTGCACTCTCGAGATAATCGTCACCATGTGCCAAATGCAATAGAATAGCAATCTGAGCACATTCGCGCATAAATGAAATGACCACAATTTTCTCAAAAACTATAACAGATGCAAACTTGTCCTGTGTGGTGGAGATGAGATTTGATAAAGTAAGTGGAAATCCAGTAAAAGTTTCATTTGGCTAATTTGCACTCTCGAGATAATCGTCACCATGTGCCAAATGCAATAGAATAGCAATCTGAGCACATTCGCGCATAAATGAAATGACCACAATTTTCTCCAAAACTATAACAGATGCAAACTTGTCCTGTGTGGTGGAGATGAGATTTGATAAAGTAAGTGGAAATCCAGTAAAAGTTTCATTTGGCTACTTTGCACTCTCGAGATAATCGTCACCATGTGCCAAATGCAATAGAATAGCAATCTGAGCACATTCGCGCATAAATGAAATGACCACAATTTTCTCAAAAACTATAACAGATGCAAACTTGTCCTGTGTGGTGGAGATGAGATTTGATAAAGTAAGTGGAAATCCAGTAAAAGTTTCATTTGGCTAATTTGCACTCTCGAGATAATCGTCACCATGTGCCAAATGCAATAGAATAGCAATCTGAGCACATTCGCGCATAAATGAAATGACCACAATTTTCTCAAAAACTATAACAGATGCAAACTTGTCCTGTGTGGTGGAGATGAGATTTGATAAAGTAAGTGGAAATCCAGTAAAAGTTTCATTTGGCTACTTTGCACTCTCGAGATAATCGTCACCATGTGCCAAATGCAATAGAATAGCAATCTGAGCACATTCGCGCATAAATGAAATGACCACAATTTTCTCAAAAACTATAACAGATGCAAACTTGTCCTGTGTGGTGGAGATGAGATTTGATAAAGTAAGTGGAAATCCAGTAAAAGTTTCATTTGGCTACTTTGCACTCTCGAGATAATCGTCACCATGTGCCAAATGCAATAGAATAGCAATCTGAACACATTCGCGCATAAATGAAATGACCACAATTTTCTCCAAAACTATAACAGATGCAAACTTGTCCTGTGTGGTGGAGATGAGATTTGATAAAGTAAGTGGAAATCCAGTAAAAGTTTCATTTGGCTACTTTGCACTCTCGAGATAATCGTCACCATGTGCCAAATGCAATAGAATAGCAATTTGAGCACATTCGCGCATAAATGAAATGACCACAATTTTCTCAAAAACTATAACAGATGCAAACTTGTCTTGTGTGGTGGAGATGAGATTTGATAAAGTAAGTGGAAATCCAGTAAAAGTTTCATTTGGCTACTTTGCACTCTCGAGATAATCGTCACCATGTGCCAAATGCAATAGAATAGCAATCTGAGCACATTCGTGCATAAATGAAATGACCACAATTTTCTCCAAAACTATAACAGATGCAAACTTGTCCTGTGTGGTGGAGATGAGATTTGATAAAGTAAGTGGAAATCCAGTAAAAGTTTCATTTGGCTACTTTGCACTCTCGAGATAATCGTCACCATGTGCCAAATGCAATAGAATATCAATCTGAACAAATTCGCGCATATATGAAATGACCACAATTTTCTCCAAAACTATAACAGATGCAAACTTGTCCTGTGTGGTGGAGATGAGATTTGATAAAGTAAGTGGAAATCCAGTAAAAGTTTCATTTGGCTACTTTGCACTCTCGAGATAATCGTCACCATGTGCCAAATGCAATAGAATAGCAATCTGAACACATTCGCGCATAAATGAAATGACCACAATTTTCTCCAAAACTATAACAGATGCAAACTTGTCCTGTGTGGTGGAGATGAGATTTGATAAAGTAAGTGGAAATCCAGTAAAAGTTTCATTTGGCTACTTTGCACTCTCGAGATAATCGTCACCATGTGCCAAATGCAATAGAATAGCAATCTGAACACATTCGCGCATAAATGAAATGACCACAATTTTCTCCAAAACTATAACAGATGCAAACTTGTCCTGTGTGGTGGAGATGAGATTTGATAAAGTAAGTGGAAATCCAGTAAAAGTTTCATTTGGCTACTTTGCACTCTCGAAATAATCGTCACCATGTGCCAAATGCAATAGAATAGCAATCTGAACACATTCGCGCATAAATGAAATGACCACAATTTTCTCCAAAACTATAACAGATGCAAACTTGTCCTGTGTGGTGGAGATGAGATTTGATAAAGTAAGTGGAAATCCAGTAAAAGTTTCATTTGGCTACTTTGCACTCTCGAGATAATCGTCACCATGTGCCAAATGCAATAGAATAGCAATCTGAGCACATTCGCGCATAAATGAAATGACCACAATTTTCTCAAAAACTATAACAGATGCAAACTTGTCCTGTGTGGTGGAGATGAGATTTGATAAAGTAAGTGGAAATCCAGTAAAAGTTTCATTTGGCTACTTTGCACTCTCGAGATAATCGTCACCATGTGCCAAATGCAATAGAATAGCAATCTGAGCACATTCGCGCATAAATGAAATGACCACAATTTTCTCCAAAACTATAACAGATGCAAACTTGTCCTGTGTGGTGGTGATGAGATTTGATAAAGTAAGTGGAAATCCAGTAAAAAGTTTCATTTGGCTACTTTGCACTCTCGAGATAATCGTCACCATGTGCCAAATGCAATAGAATAGCAATCTGAACACATTCGCGCATAAATGAAATGACCACAATTTTCTCCAAAACTATAACAGATGCAAACTTGTCCTGTGTGGTGGAGATGAGATTTGATAAAGTAAGTGGAAATCCAGTAAAAGTTTCATTTGGCTACTTTGCACTCTCGAGATAATCGTCACCATGTGCCAAATGCAATAGAATAGCAATCTGAGCACATTCGCGCATAAATGAAATGACCACAATTTTCTCAAAAACTATAACAGATGCAAACTTGTCCTGTGTGGTGGAGATGAGATTTGATAAAGTAAGTTGAAATCCAGTAAAAGTTTCATTTGGCTAATTTGCACTCTCGAGATAATCGTCACCATGTGCCAAATGCAATAGAATAGCAATCTGAACACATTCGCGCATAAATGAAATGACCACAATTTTCTCCAAAACTATAACAGATGCAAACTTGTCCTGTGTGGTGGAGATGAGATTTGATAAAGTAAGTGGAAATCCAGTAAAAGTTTCATTTGGCTACTTTGCACTCTCGAGATAATCGTCACCATGTGCCAAATGCAATAGAATAGCAATCTGAACACATTCGCGCATAAATGAAATGACCACAATTTTCTCCAAAACTATAACAGATGCAAACTTGTCCTGTGCGGGTGGAGATGAGATTTGATAAAGTAAGTGGAAATCCAGTAAAAGTTTCATTTGGCTACTTTGCACTCTCGAGATAATCGTCACCATGTGCCAAATGCAATAGAATAGCAATCTGAACACATTCGCGCATAAATGAAATGACCACAATTTTCTCCAAAACTATAACAGATGCAAACTTGTCCTGTGTGGTGGAGATGAGATTTGATAAAGTAAGTGGAAATCCAGTAAAAGTTTCATTTGGCTACTTTGCACTCTCGAGATAATCGTCACCATGTGCCAAATGCAATAGAATAGCAATCTGAGCACATTCGCGCATAAATGAAATGACCACAATTTTCTCAAAAACTATAACAGATGCAAACTTGTCCTGTGTGGTGGAGATGAGATTTGATAAAGTAAGTGGAAATCCAGTAAAAGTTTCATTTGGCTACTTTGCACTCTCGAGATAATCGTCACCATGTGCCAAATGCAATAGAATAGCAATCTGAGCACATTCGCGCATAAATGAAATGACCACAATTTTCTCAAAAACTATAACAGATGCAAACTTGTCCTGTGTGGTGGAGATGAGATTTGATAAAGTAAGTGGAAATCCAGTAAAAGTTTCATTTGGCTACTTTGCACTCTCGAGATAATCGTCACCATGTGCCAAATGCAATAGAATAGCAATCTGAGCACATTCGCGCATAAATGAAATGACCACAATTTTCTCAAAACTATAACAGATGCAAACTTGTCCTGTGTGGTGGAGATGAGATTTGATAAAGTAAGTGGAAATCCAGTAAAAGTTTCATTTGGCTACTTTGCACTCTCGAGATAATCGTCACCATGTGCCAAATGCAATAGAATAGCAATCTGAACACATTCGCGCATAAATGAAATGACCACAATTTTCTCCAAAACTATAACAGATGCAAACTTGTCCTGTGTGGTGGAGATGAGATTTGATAAAGTAAGTGGAAATCCAGTAAAAGTTTCATTTGGCTACTTTGCACTCTCGAGATAATCGTCACCATGTGCCAAATGCAATAGAATAGCAATCTGAGCACATTCGCGCATAAATGAAATGACCACAATTTTCTCAAAAACTATAACAGATGCAAACTTGTCCTGTGTGGTGGAGATGAGATTTGATAAAGTAAGTGGAAATCCAGTAAAAGTTTCATTTGGCTAATTTGCACTCTCGAGATAATCGTCACCATGTGCCAAATGCAATAGAATAGCAATCTGAGCACATTCGCGCATAAATGAAATGACCACAATTTTCTCAAAAACTATAACAGATGCAAACTTGTCCTGTGTGGTGGAGATGAGATTTGATAAGGTAAGTGGAAATCCAGTAAAAGTTTCATTTGGCTACTTTGCACTCTCGAGATAATCGTCACCATGTGCCAAATGCAATAGAATAGCAATCTGACCACATTCGCGCATAAATGAAATGACCACAATTTTCTCCAAAACTATAACAGATGCAAACTTGTCCTGTGTGGTGGAGATGAGATTTGATAAAGTAAGTGGAAATCCAGTAAAAGTTTCATTGGCTACTTTGCACTCTCGAGATAATCGTCACCATGTGCCAAATGCAATAGAATAGCAATCTGAACACATTCGCGCATAAATGAAATGACCACAATTTTCTCCAAAACTATAACAGATGCAAACTTGTCCTGTGTGGTGGAGATGAGATTTGATAAAGTAAGTGGAAATCCAGTAAAAGTTTCATTGGCTACTTTGCACTCTCGAGATAATCGTCACCATGTGCCAAATGCAATAGAATAGCAATCTGAGCACATTCGCGCATAAATGAAATGACCACAATTTTCTCAAAAACTATAAC